>NC_085136.1:237293362-237593362 GCF_035046485.1 Aedes albopictus | reverse complement strand
ACTGGGAAAATGATAAATTATTCCACCACCGCCGCTGCTGCTCGGTTGTCGTCGGTGCGTCCGTCCGTCTACCGCGGTCGACAGCGTGCTGTGAGAATGCTGAGCGAAAATGCAAACCGAGCTGTGCTCCTCCTCTCTGAGATCCGATGAACGACTCCGCTCGAGCTGCCGCGCGCGAAGACGCACCGCACCGACCACCGCGCTCGGCTTGCCAAAGAACACTAAATGAAAACGCAAACGGAGCAAACTGCACAGCTCTCTGCCGATGCGTTCCCCTCGAGGTGTTGATGAAGAATGAAGGAAGAGGGGAAGAAGAAATAGCTTTTATACTGCCAGGCGCTCGATCGAAAAACTCTAATCTGTGCTCGAACGTGATTGGCTGGATAAAACATGGGTTCACTTTTCCTAAATTTTCAATAGTTTGCTGTTGAAAATCAATAGTTGTCATTAATTGACATAATGCTGGAAATATTTGCGTCTGATCGGTGCTAAAATTTTTAAAATTCGTTCATAAATGACTGAGTTATTAGCGTTCAAAAGCTGACCACTTTTCGTGACGCGGCCGATTTTTGGTTTTTCTGAAGTTACACCCCTATATGTTGCCGAAGGACGTTATTCAACGTCAAAATCCTTCACTGAAAATATATTTTGTTTCATTGTACGAAATCGCTCGTCTTGTTTACAAATGCCATTCGTTGTTTTCTGCAACGAAAAGCTTCGTAATGTGCATGAGTTCTTTTCGTACAAAATTGCTCCGACACATTTTTCAGTTTGGATCATTATAATGCAATTACTCATAGAGCAGGCAACATGCTTAATTTTATAAAACGTTTTAGCTATCATTTTCAAGATCCTTATACACTCAAAACACTTTATGTTTCTTATGTACGTTCAATTTTAGAATACTGTTGTGTTGTTTGGTCGCCTTATACTAAAAAATATGAAGAACGCATAGAGTTAATTCAACGTCAGTTTTTACTATATGCATTACGTAACTTAGGTTGGTCTGTAATGCCTCTGCCATCGTATGAATCACGTTGCTTGTTAATTAATCTCCAAACATTGGAAAGGCGCCGAGAATGTGCGATGGTGTCGTTTATAAATGATGTTGCCATTCAACGCCATTGATTCGTCTAGTATATTGTCAAAATTAAATTTATATGCTCCAACTCGCCAACTGCGTAGTAGAAACTTATTTGCTGTAGATTTTCACCGTAGTAATTACGCTAAATTCGGTCCACTAAATCGGATGATGTCCACTTATAATCAACATTGTGAAAGGATTGATCTAACCATGACAAAATTGAAAAAATACTTTAATGATACTCAAAACCAAGGAACTTAATAAATATTGTTAAGTGGAATAGTGCAATGTAAAATGTACAACTAAGCTTACTTATGTTACTAAACGAATGATTGACGTCAAATAAATAAATAACGATAAATGAGAGTGCTCGATGAACAACAGAACATGTGCTCGATGAACAAATTGAGATTTGAGTTATGAAAAGAAATCACGTACTCCGGTGAGACTCGAACTCACGACTCCCAATTCCCTAGACGGGCGTTTCAACTCCTTCAAGCTACGGAGTCACTCGACTATCTCCGTCGCCAGTAGGCCTAGAACTGAACTCGATTGCACAGTCGCGGGGCTGTCCATTAATTACGTAAGGGTATGTTTGCGATTTTTCGACACCCCCTCCCCCCCTTGTAAGATTTTTTGTATGGGAAGCCAAATATTTTTGTATGGCGCGTAAGATTTCTCAAACCCCCCCCCCCCTCCCCCTATAAACCCTTACGTAATTAATGGACAGCCCCTTTTCACAATCCAAAGCTCCTTCGGATGCGATTATTTTTGCTGCTTGTTTTTTTTCGGTCGCGTGCAGGGGCCTAACACCAATCCGCCGGTTTACTGTCTGGAAGGTCCCAGCACAGATAACAGATGTTTATGCTAGTACAAATTTTTCGCAGAATCCTGTGTAAATGTTCAAAACGATATACGTTGGATCACTACCGCCATCTACTCAACTGATTGCGACATTACATCTAACTTGAATGCAAAAATAGTTCAAAGTTCCACTTTCATTCAAGATCGAATACAATCTTGAATGTAAAATTGCGTAGTGCATGCAATCTTGAAAGCAATCACTTACTATCGATCACTGCGCCATCTCTAAATGATTGCCACATGAGTTTCAGCTGCTCGTTATATACAAAATGGCTGTTGAGCATTTTTACACACATTGCCAATATAAGCATAAACGTCTGTTATCTGTGGTCCCAGTAAGTTTAGTACAGCCGTTACTGGTACTACACAACTAGACTGATTGCGAAATGAAGTAAACATTGATGGTCAACTAAGTTTGTGTGAACAGCTCCCAACACTGCAAGTTTTGTTTACTGATATTCAGCAAACTTTGCTATTTTTTGTGCTAATTGCATTCAGCAATACGAATTTACTGAATATCATCAATAATTTTTCATGTTGCTGAATCATCCAGCAATTTCGACAATTGATCAGCAACGTTGTGCTGAAATTCAGCAATTTATTTTACTGATTTTTTTTTGTGCTGGAAGCATTTCCAAAAAAAATGGTGTGAAGGATGGGAATTTAAATATAAGGCCTTATTCCGCAACAACCCTTATGTTATTATACTGCAATTTAACCCTTCAGAACGTGCGTCGTTGTAAAAAGTACAACACTACCAAAAAAACCCGCTTGTCCGTATACTGAACGAGTGCGGTGCAGTTTAAGGATCCAACAGGCGCGTGACCTGAAAGGTTAACTCAGCCAACTGGTTCCAGTATAACGTCCTCAACAAAGCACTTCTGGGAATACAATGTATTATCGCAAACCCATTAGGCGTTCATTCCCATCCCCGGGGCCCCTACCAAACCAATCGCCCGTGACGGGCAACTCAATTAAGGTCCATTTAGGTAACGATCCCACTGATGAGCAAGTACACGAGTTTTACACCATGTTTACTTACCTATGACGAAAGTGCCTCATGACAACGCACGTGTTGTCTCAACAAGTTCACAAAGTAGATGTAGTCCAAACCTGCTGCCCCGAACAAAACTTTCCACTCTGTCCCAGACCGTGTAGCAGCTCGACGCTTGACGAGAAGCTTACATCCTGTGAACACTTTTCCTCGCAGCTCGAAACTTTGTTTCTGATTAATAGGCTAAGGCCAAACCGCATCGGTCATTGTTCGCCCTGCCCAACTTTGGACCGAACTTGACGGCGGCGGTGCGGTGTGCTGCGATGGCGTGCTCCAACCGATGTACTGCACTTGTACTTTTCACGGATAATTAAGTACAAATTAGAGCGTTGCGAACAATATGTACGTAATAGGATGATGGAGCTGGCTGACTGGCCCGGCGTTCGCTGGTTGCCTTCACGAAGGAAGAGTTCGCGAACCGGACTTGCACACTCTTTCCGGACATAGGAAGGCTCACCGCGTGGTCGGTCGTTGCTGCTGCTGCCGCTGTGTCGTCAAGTGCGCATATTTATTTTTAATTTAATTATACGCATTTTTCTACAAGTGAGCCCGTAATGACCATATAATTAATTCATATTTTATTGCCGGTGCACTTTCTGACGGTGCCCATCTCGTTTGTCGGGGACACAAATGGTTGGAGCGGGGGAACCGGATGGTGAAGGTTGTTTTTTTTGCATACAATTTTAGTCTGAGGGTACTTGTACTTTTTGACAGCAACTGACATTCATCGAGGGTTTTTGTGCCTCGTGGGCAGACCTGGCAGTGGCAGCAGCAGGCAGCTGCGTTTGCTCATCATATTTAAAAGCGAGGACAAGCTCGGTGGAACCACCAAATGGTTTTCCTCTGGGGCATACAGGTATTTGAACACACATTCCACGATCTGTGCGAGTGTAATTATCGACTTGCACGATTTTCATATGCGAACAGGGAAAGAGTTTTTAAGCAAGTGGGAAGAAAGCAACGAACAATGATTAATTACACTACTGATGGGACGTTTCGTTGCGATTGATGTAATTTTGAATTATTGAAAATGTGAACCATTTGGCTGTTGATAAGTTGATGTCTTATTTAAATTTTAGGCTGAGATGATGCAGATGATGGGACGGTGAAGGATGAGAAACACGTACTTTACTGGGGGCATTATAGCCTTCTTCTAGCAACTCCTATCCATACATTCTCGAGGCACCAGCCGAGCTGCGAGCAACCTTAGGAAAGATTGAATAACCTATGGCTCAGCTATCTGAAGATCGAGTAATCAACTCCATGGGGAACTTCAGCAAGCCCGAGCGTCTGTTCTTAGGTTAGGGGCGGCTGGTCATCGTCTGCTAGGATAACCTGCTCAACAGACACCCGGGCAAGACGGTCCGGGTAGCGTTAGGTTAAGGCCATCTTCTACAACGAAAGTAAAAGCCAGGACTATTCTCTCCTCGACCCACTGAACAACATTCCTATGGTCACCAAACCCTCCACACATCGCACCCTCAAGGTTAGCTGCGTAGCCTGCAGCAACCAACATCAATGACTCGCTTTGGGGAGTCCACCAGGATAGCATGCTTTCCGGCGTTTTCCACGTGGTCCTCATAACTCCCTTTCTCCTCGGAAGGCAGGCAGGGTCGACTCCACGCCTGCTTAAAACCGCACAACAAGTATCAAAAACTGATACTGCGTACATAGCGATTTGATCTTCCCGCAATTAAGGCCCTATCAGCCAGCACATGGAAGGACGTGCCGACATGGGCCTTCCCCGACCTTTCCCGACCTTACCGAGGATCCCTTTCCAACCACAGGGTCGGATCCAACCCAGTAGACCGACGCCACTACAGCACCGCTATCGGGACTTCCTCTCCGCGGCCACTTAATCGCTGTAAGGGTCGATCTCGACCGTAGGGCACCGCACCGGTATGGCCTACGAAGCCGACTCAGAACCCCTGGAGCACCTCTTGTACCGCATCTGAACTAGCCATTCTCTGAGTCCACGCGCCACCTCCTCTGTAGCTCCCAGATGATATGGGTGATAGCCGTTGAAACGGCGTTCCAGCTAACCTCATCCCTACACATCCTCTGGACCAAATTATCCGGAGTTGTGTCCTCCACGCATGTGGAAAGCATGCGGTCACGCATTGTGCGAAAACACGGGCACACGAACAAATCGTGTTACGCCGTTTCCTCTAAACCATTGCACACTGGGCATTCGGGAGAACCCGTATGAGCGAAACGGGTAGATACTGTCGGAAGCAACAATGACCTGAAAGGACCTGTGTCAGGTGCAATGTAACTTCCCCATGGCGCCTATCAATCCAACTATCTACCCTCGGTATCAACCTATGGGTCCACCTTCCTTTGGTGGAACTGTCCAACGCGCGCTGCCATTTGACCATGGAGCCCATCCTGGCAGTCCTGCGTATGCCTCTTGTGCCGCGCATTTCGAAGCACTCCATGTCCTCACTGATAAGGATGCCGATAGGCACCATACCAGTAATGACGCAGAGAGCGTCGTGTGACACGGTACGGTACACGCTCGCAACCCTCAGGCACATAAGCCTGTAAGAACTTTCCAGCTTCCCCGTCGGTAACGTTTAGTACTTAGCGCAGTGCCCCACGCCGGGTCGCCATACCTAAGTATGGACGTAGCAATACTAGCCAGAAGCTTGCGCTTACTGGCGTACACCGCAGAGCTATTGAACATCATCCGGGACAGTGCCGCAATAGCTGTAGAGGCTCTTTTACAGGCATAATCGACGTGGCTACCGAAGGTAAGCTTATCGTCGATCATCACGCCCAAGTGTTTGACGGAGCGCTTTGACAGGATAGTACACTCTCCTACACTGATCTCCGTCTGCTGCTCCGACTTCAGGTTGTTAACAACCGTCACCTCTGTCTTGTGGTGAGCCAGCTCCAGTTTCCTGGACCGCATCCACGCCTCCACAACCTTTATCGAGTGGTTGGTAGTCAACTTCACCTCCTCGATCGTTTCACCGCAGACTTCGAGCGTAGTGTCGTCGGCAAATCCGACAATCTCCACTCCCACTGGGTACTCTAACCTCAACACATCATCGTACATGACATTCCATATCACCGGACCCAGGATGGAACCTTGCGGGACTCCTGAGGTTATGTGAAAGCACTTCCGACCCACCTCCGCGTCGTGAACCAGTACTCGATTCTGAAAGTAACTTTCGAGAATATTGTACAGGTACCCTCGTATCCCCAGACGCAAGAGCGCATCGGCAATAACAGACCAGCTGGCGCTATTAAACGCATTGCTTACATCCAGAGTCACTACCGCACAGAAACGAATTACCCTCCTCTTAGGCTCGAGTGCTTTCTCGGCGGTTTTTGTAACCGACAAGATAGAGTCTACGGTGGACCCCCCACTTCCGGAAGCCGTACTGGTTACTCGAAAGCCCATTTTCGCCCTCGGTGAACCTCTACATTCTATTGAGGATGATCTTTTCGAGCACCCTCCCCGCCGTGTTAATCAAGCATATCGGTGTATATGCCGACGGGTCTCCGAGTGGTTTCCCCGCCTTTTGGCAATAGTACTAGGCTCTGCCTCTTCCAAGCTTCTGGGAAAACTCTCTCGTACAGGCATTTCTGCATAGCAGACCTAAACATCACGGGAGCCTCTGCAATAGCTACTTTTAAGGCCAGGTTCGGAACTCCGTCCGGACCTGGGGCCTTACCTACGCTAAGGGACTTAGCTATCCCCGCAAGTTGCCCCAGTCCCCGGCTGTCCTACGAAATGAGGCCAAGGACTAGGATCATGACGCAGAAAAAGCCCCCCCATGATCCCTTCCAACATCTCTGGAGACTACTGTTCTGCAGGAGCCATTACACCTCTCGTATTGGCCATAACGATCCTGTAGGCGTCACCCCACAGGTTCGCATTGGCTCTCTGACAGAGACCCTCAAAGCAGGCATTTTTGCTTGTCCTTATCTCGGTCTTCAGCGCAACTTTAGCAGCGAAGAACACCACCCGCCATTCGTTTAGCTCTTCCTCAGTTCGTGCTCGTTGCATCCGCCGTTGCTAATTCGTCCGCAAAGAATACTTGATCTGCTATGAATAACCGACTTGGTAAACAATTTCCGCAAATTTAGAACGATACAGGAAAGCAGCACCCACGTCAACTGGCGCATTTTCCTTCTTTATTTTCGACCAGCAATGCTGTGTGGGAGCCCGCATGTCCGAATCTGTGCAGATACCACCTAAAGCACCGACGGCCTGACAGATATTGTGTCAAGTGAAAAATCACCTCGCCGCCATGGGGCCTGCTCGTCCATTTAGACACACCCGGTATGAGCCTGTGTGTCCATCTACCTTTGCTGAAGGAATCCCATTCCATTTGTTTCAGGAAGCAGTTTTACGAACCGGTGTGGTCACCAAAAGTACCTACCTTTAGTCGGAATAATTGACTGCTCGACAAAATTTTACTGAATTTGGTGTTATGTTATGGGAAAAAAGAACAGGGGTTTGGGACCATAGAAGTGTCGCAGTGAAAGAATTTTTGAAAAATATTGGACCGGGCCTTCACAGTTTAACACCGAAGTTTGTAATGGAGAACTTGGGCTGTTCAATTGATATGCGCATTAGAATGTATCGTGTATAAATTTAGGCGTTTTCGGTATTTAGGTTTGTTTCGTTAACGTCTAACGCCTAAATATATGCACAGCGCGTTCTAATGCAACACTCCTCTCTAGAATGATACACGTTTTTGTTTAGTTTGTTTAGTCTGCAAGTTTTCCCAGCACCACATTATATTTTGGTAAACATACCGCGACAATCGCACGGATGATGACATTAACAAAAAAAATAATTTCAAGGCGAATAATGATATTTCCTGTTTGTGAGGAAATGCTTGCTGCTCGTGCAGAACAACCTAATTTAGCGAATGGTTCTAAAATGTTCTTCGTCTCGATTAAATCTGTGAAAGTTATGATAATACGCCCCATGGAGTCCAAAATATATGGGGGTCCAGATTATATTGGTGACCCTACAATATGTAATTAAAAATCGTTGAATTGTCTAAAATCAGGTTTTCTAACTCTCCTAAACAAACACAAGAAAGAGCGGGATGCAAAAGGGGGCTGTGCCCCAAAGTTCGGAAATTCAAGACGAAACGAGATAACTAGTCATGGTTTGCTTAGATGGAGTGCTTAAAATATTGTGCCAAATCCGACACCTTCCATGGATTCCCATACAATGGAACTAAATGAACGGAAAATCGATGCATGACAATTAACCACGGAGGCAGTGGTAGTGAATGTATCGTCGGAGCGGACCTGGTGTGATGGTTAGAACACTTGACTATCACGCCGAGGACCTGGGATCGAATCCCACTCCCGACAAACTCACAAAAATGTGGGTTCTTCCTTCGGAAGGGAAATAAAGCGTGGGTCCCGAGATGAACTAGCCTAGGGCTAAAAATCTCGTTAATACAGAAAGAAAAAAAAATGTATCGTCGTTTAAAGCAGGTAATTCTTTCACTTTCTATATGAATATAAATAAATGTAAGTCTAAACTGATACTAAATAAATATAGCCTTCATGGTGCTGGGTTATTTCCAACTACATCCAACAGCATACATCCAGTAAGTGAAACACGTTGGAAAACTATTTCTATCGTGCCAGTTCGGTGGGGGAAGCTGGAGTCGAAATTTCCGTAGAAACTGTTGCTCCAGCTACGATGGGCTCTCCATCAACCATCATGTGAACGATCAGAAAGCCGACCTTAAGATTGATTCTCCTGCCGCTCCTCCGATCTTGGCTACGAACGGAGAGCAAGTCGAAGAGTATGTGGTATATGAAGAGCTTGACGAAGAAATGCTGGAAAATTATGAGAATCGTTCTTTGGACTGCGAGGAGGGCATGAACGACAATCAAGCCAACCTCGATGAACTTGTGCATGACACAGGGACACCTTTGGAAGCAAACATAGCAATTTCAGTGTTGTAGTAGATTCGAGGCGAAATGAACACACCATTACAAATGGATGTACGCGCATTGCAATAGGGGGATTAGGGGCATAACGGACACCCGGGGCGAAATGGACACCCCTGTTTTGGCCGAAACCGTTGACTTTTATGTTAAACTTTTAATGCATAAGTGTAAAGGAAGAAGTCATGGTTTTATTTTTCAAGAGTACCATTTATATTCATCCAAAATAACCAAAATATCATTGAATTTGAAATATGTTTTTCATATGGTGAAATTCTTATAATTTCGAAGCATCAGAAAATAAGGTATTACGTGTGTTCGTGTGTGTTCACCATAAAAACTAGTTAATTGTTACATTATCTACATGTATATGGATGTATTGTTTAGCTATGGATAAAGTATTATATTTTTGGTCGGAATTTACTTAAAATAGCAATTTTAATGTTGTAGTTGATTCGGGGCGAAATGAACACTGGCAATTACGAATGGATGTACCCGCATTGCATACTGTTAGGCGTTTTAGAGAGTTCGTAAAAAATCAATCTGATTATTTTAGCATAAAGTTTATTTAATCAACTTTCATGTTACGCAAACTCACCTTAGATGGAGTATTATATCTGTGGTATTTATCTTCGTAGGCAAATCACTTAACTGGTCGATGTAATCAAAGAATTAGCATAAAATATGCAGGGGGTGTGCATTATGCCAGGATAAGTGTCAATTTCGCCCCGTATCTGTCCTGAAAATGGTCTATTTTTGCGTGACATAATTTGTGTATCACCCCTAAGTTGTGTTCCCCCTTGTAAATTTTGCTGTTTAACTTTAACATGTATTATGTCTAATTTAATGAATGGATAAACCCTTGAGAAAGATGACATAGACCATTGAAACGTGGGGTAAACAAAATGCATGTTGTTTTGACTGCACCGAATACTGCAAGGCCGAAAAACCCTCAAGTACTTGTTCTTCCATTGCATAAGAAAGTGGATGCCAACATCAAGCAGATTGAAAGCTGTGTTGAACACGTGAGGCAGTCAAATTACAGGAACTCTGCTTTGCTTTCTCGAGTAAATGCAAAATTTGGGCATGACAGACATCGCCACCTGGATCCAGTTAAATGTCTGGCTGACATGGAATCATTGAGGGAAAAATCGAACAACGTTCAGTTTATTGGTTCAGTGCATGAAAAACAATGATATGTTGGCGAAGGATCGATTGTCTGCTTTCAGGTCATGGATGTTTTGACGTAAACTACGTCTATGGGGAAGGTACGGTACTGTACCACGGTACCGGGTGCAAAATGAAAATCTAAAATTTTGCGACCGTCACGAAATTGCAACAGATTTCAAACGCTAATAACTCAAAAAGTAATCGATTGATTTTCCGGATTATAGCTCGAATCGATGGGAAAACTGCACAACAATTTTCTACAATACACAAAAGTAACTATTTTCAATTCTAAACTATTGAAAATTTGGAAATAGTGAACCCATATGTTTTCATTTAATTCAACCAATCACGTGCGAGCACATTTTTGGGCTTGGTCGCTTAGTATATAAGTTATTGTCTTCTTCTCATCTTCCATCATTCTTCCGCGACACCTCGAGGGGAACGCATCGGAGGACTGCTAGCCAGTTTCTCCGTTTGCTTCTCCCTTCAGTTATGCTTTGGCTAGCCGAGCGTGGTGGTCGTCGCCGTCGGCTGTTGCCACTTGCTTTACCTGTCGTCGTCGCGTCGCCGTGCGCGGTACCAGTGGGGCCGCCAACCAGACCGGATCAGCTCAGCGAAAATTTTCTTCATTCTGGCTTCATCGGGCGTCCGGGCAGCGCAAGCCAACATCGGAATTAATACAATTATGGAACGCGCTTGCAGTAATACTGCAAGTAAATTAAAACAGCCCTTGAAAGGGCTACGAAAATGTCCCACGGGAGTGAACCGAATAATTTTCTCAGGAGGAAAGCCTCCTTCAGTATGTTCTGCCTAGGTGTGCGTGGTGGTCGTCGGCTGATACTAGTCGTCATGACAACGCCGTGCGCGGTTCCAGTGGGGCCGCCAAACAGTTCACACCGGATCGGATCTGCGAAAATTTTCTTCATTCTGGCTTCATCGGGCGTCCGGGCAGCACAAGCCAACATCGGAATCAACAAAATTATGGAACGCGCTTGCAGAAATACTGCAAGTAAATTAAAACATCCCTTGAAAGGGCTACGAAAATGTCCCACGGGAGTGAACCGAATAATTTCAGTATGTTTTGTCTATGCGTGCGCGGTGGTCGTCGGCTGGCTGATGCTAGTCGTCATGGCAACGCTGTGCGCGGTACCAGTGGGGCCGCCAGCCAGTTCACACCGGATCGGATCTCTGGTAAAATTTTCTTCATCGGGCGTCCGGGCAGCACAAGCCAACATCGGAATTAACATAATCATGAAACGCGCTTGCAGTAATACTGCAAGTAAATTAAAACAGCCATTGTAAAATGTCCCACGGGAGTGAACCAAATAATTTTCTCATGAGGAAAGCCCCGAGACACATAAGTGTCAATCACTATGAGCGCTGTGTGAAAATTGAACTGCGCTTTGTCGCAACAATGAGATATTCAATTCAAAATTTAATGTGCTAGTTGTTTGGCAATTGGAAAACATTTTCTTCAACTCAGATGATGAAGAAATTTTCATCTTGATGAAATGTATTACTCAGTGCTGCCATATTTCAATGTGTGTAGATCTTCGCAAAATTCTTAAATGTTCTTTACAATTTTGCCGAAAAATTTGCATGATTCATAGAAATTATTTGTTAAACATTATAATTGTGCTGATCGATTTGCAAAAGTTCAATGATATAATTATAATTCGAAAGCAATTGGTATGCATTGTGCAAAAATCTGTATGGCATCACTAATTTTCACCCCTCTTTCATCTAACCAATCACGTGCGAGAGGGGAATTTGAACTTCTTTGCCATACAAGCCGTCTAGTATATAAGTTATTGTCTTCTTCTCATCTTCCATCATTCTTTCGTGATACCTCGAAGGGAACGCATCGGAGGACAGCTAGCTAGTTTCTCCGTTTGCTTTTCCCTTCAGTATGCTTTGGCAAGCCAAGCGCGGTGGTTGTCGGTCGGTGGTTGCGCTCTCGTGTGTTCACCTTCGCATCCTCGTCGTGCGCGGTGCTACTGGAGCGACCACAACCGGTTCACACTGGGGCATGGCAAAACTGACGACACGGCAGCAGCGAAGGCTTGCTGCCCGATGTTTTGCACAGCATCGTCACGCAAAATAAACGCTGCCGTTCTGGATTTGGTTATCAAAACTACCTCATTTCACCTCATGTACGCAATAATTGAATAATTATTGTTCAGCATATAGATTTAAACAGCCCTTCTAAGGGCTTCGAAAATGTTTTCCACAAAAGAGAACCGAATAATTTTCCAAGAAAGACGCCGGGTCACACAAACTTCTTCTTATTTTTCATCATTCTTTCACACCTCGAGGGAAACGCATCGGAAGACTTCTCCGTTTGCTTCTCCCTTCAGTATGCTTTGGTTAGCCGGGCGCGGTGGT
The DNA here is from genome assembly GCF_035046485.1 of Aedes albopictus. Lineage (NCBI taxonomy): Eukaryota > Metazoa > Arthropoda > Insecta > Diptera > Culicidae > Aedes > Aedes albopictus. The sequence continues at coordinate 237,580,871 of NC_085136.1, read as the reverse complement.
CGTTGGCTGTTGCTAGTCGTCTTCGCATCGCTGTACGCTGTACCAGCGGGGCTGCTAACCAGTTCACACCGGATCAGAACTCTGGTGCGGCAGGAGCGGAAACTTTCTTCATTCTGGCTTCATCGGGCGTCCTGTCGTCCGGGTAGCTTTGCAGAAGCCAACAAAATTACACCGCTGAATCGCGCTTGTAGTAAAACAGCCCTTGTAAGGGCTACGAAAATGTCCCACAGGAGTGAAAGAATAATTTTCTTAGGACGAAATCCCGGGACACAAGTGTCAATCACTGTGAGCGCTGTGTAAAAATTGAATAGCGCTCCGTCGCAACCATGAGATATTCAATACAAATTTGTTAAAACTGTGCTAGTTGATTGGCAATTTCGAAAACATTTTCTTCTTTTCAGATGATGAAGAAAATTTCATTTTGATGAAATGTATTACTTAGTGCTGCCATATTTCAATGCGTGTAAGTTTTCGCAAAATTTGTAAGTCTTTACAATGTTGCCTAAACATTTGCATGATTTATCGAAATTATACATATATTCAATGAGATAATTATTCGAAAGCATTTGGTGTTTTGTCGTATAGAAGCTCAATTTTCTGTAAAATTGGTTCGAACAGTTCTTTAGAGGGCCAACAATTTTCTGAAAGAGGGTACGGTGAATTTTCCGAGAAAGTTGCTACCGCAAAGAATTTGAACCCAACTAAAAGCATTCTGTGGAAATCCATCCGCATCTTGTCGCAGAAAAGCAACATTTCTCTAGTGCGCCCTTTGCACTATTGCATTCCTTTTCATCATAACAAGTGTTTGAAAGTTGAGACTATCAAACCAATTATTCTTACAAAGCCTATCATTGTCGCTGTTCTGACATTTGCTGGCAGAACAACGAAATTATTGATGACACATGCAATATTTTTAACAAATTCTTGTTCAAACAGCCCTTTTAAGGCAGTTTTAAGAAAGAGTAAACGGTAGATTTTCTGACAAAGTGACGCTGGCCACATAAGTGTCAAATCCGCCGAATTTCGAAAACTACTCCTAAACTAAATGGAACAGCTTGTCTTATCATCTGGTCGTGTCACTGAATCTGGCGAGTACGCTTTCTTCTTGTGTGTACAGTGTATAGCTATAAAGGAATTTATTCAGGCTTTGCTTATGTTTCAAACTTTGTTATAAATATTTCCAAATCAAATCCCCAGAATCCACCAGAATCTTGCAGAACTTACTTTGTTAAAATTAACGATTTTCAAAACTATGAGCCACTACAAATTCTAATATTGATTCAAAGAAATTGCATAGTAGTCCTATGTCGTTCATAACAAACTGCTTTACGTAGTTTACGTCATGCGGTTGTGTCTTGCACACACCCCTCTGATTTTTTATTCCTAATCACTTAACCTAATTTATAGCTCTTTTGTCCACTAGGGTACTACTTGAGCGATTCCAATTGGACGCTGCACTTCCACTTTGTATAGCCAGCGCCTAAATGTATTCTATTCTATTCTACTGTATTGAACTAGTTGCCTTTGTGCTTCTTTCATTCTTCTACCCTGTCCATGGTAGAATGATGAGCACGATAATGCTGATGTGTGGCTGCTGTTCCTTTTCCAGTCCGATTGGGGGTCCATTATGTGTCGCGGTTCAACGATGTCCAAATTCCGGGTCCGTTAGAGCTATATGCTCCGAAGAGGTGCCAGCTGCTCTCGGGGGGAAGAGCAGCTGACGAAAAATTGCAAGTGCTGGGGCTGGGTTCGAACCCATGACCATTCACTTATGAAGCCAACGTGTGGACCACTGCACCACGGGTCCCGACTACCTAAATGATGACACCTCATCGATTTGACACAAATATCCTGCTCTATAGAGGAATTAGGTGGATGACAGCAAATCGACAATGCTTATACGCTTTACCCCTTTGTTTTTTTTTCCAGGTTCTTTATCTGACGCCTTATTCGTAGCGATACTACCAATGTTAATAAGAGAAGCAATGCAACGGAAGGCTAATTGTTAAGCATTAGTTAGCTTAAATGTGGAATGAAATATAACCGATACCTTTCTATCTTAGGTCATCCTGGCTTAAAGGAATTAATATTAATCATTAACTACATGTTTGTCAACCGGCGAACATTATATTAATTAGTAAATGACATTATTGAAATTCTTAAGTGGTGAAGTCATTCACCTGAAAAGGTAGCAATTCCAAAAGATTTACAGAAATCATACCCATCCAAATTTAATATAGTGCTAAAACACGATCTATCACCCAACACTAATTGTTTTCATATTTGGCTAGTTGCTGGAATAAGTAGTAAAGGGGCATCACGTTGGGCAAATGGTCTCATAGCACGACGAAGACAATCATTAGAATAATAAAACAAGAATTAGAAAACAATGCCTCTAATGGTCGAATCATTTCTACACAAACCGCTGCTCATTTACCAGTTAGTCTCAATTAAAACTTGAAACCGCGCCAATTTTCCGCATAAATGGAAGCGAGAACTGCTTAAAAGTAAATTAAAGCTCCACGAAGCGCAAACAATTCCTTTCCGATGACACTTTTTCCCTGCTCCCGAATCGATTTATCTCCTCATTAAAGCGTGCAAGTGGTGGGAAGCAAGCAAACGAAAGAGAAACAACAATTTTCGTAATGTGAAGCTATATGGCACGGAGATTAACCTCGTCCCCGTCGCCTCCCCAAACCTTCTGCTTCTACTGAATAAGAAAAAAAACGTCAGTAAATGTATACAATCAACATCAACGCACAAATTGCTCGCTCTGCGAAGCGTTACAAAGGGGCGGAGCGTACGAGGTGCGATTCCATTGCAACACTTCGCTTATGTATTCACTGTCGTCGCACACTGCGACTGTAGATATAAACGAGAGAGCTTTTTCGCAGTTCACCGTCGATCACACGCACAATCCTGCAAGCGATGTTCGAAAATTGAAACCACGTTCGAAAGAACAAATACAGTGGCGGTTGTGTTGACCACGCCCCTTCACCACAAACAAGCAAAAGCTTCGCTTTTGTTCGTGATACTTCTCGCATTGCACATAACACCACTACCCATGAACCCCTAGAATCAACAATCGACGTAAAGTGAGACAAAAAAAAAACGGCTGAACATAAGCAAAATCCTGGAACGTGACGTACATTTATCTGTCATTACTTAATTTTCGCCGTTATTGCTTCTTTAGTTTTATGTTGGAAGTCGGTTTTTTTTCCTATTCTCAATTCGTTCTTCGCCGGGGTCGCTTGTCTTTATTCCCCAGCGAAACAAGCGGAGCGAAGTAGTGTGAATAAGTGCCCACAGGCAGCCGAGTCAGCTAATGTTAGTTTTAGAGCGAAAGAGAGCAAACAGGCTGAGCTGTGGGTCGTCTCGTTGTTGAAACAGCAGTATGGAACGCGGGAATAAAGTTCATAATTAACTTATTCTCTTGAGAAAGTTTTACGTGCCAATGAGATGGAGAGAAAGTGGTTTGGCGTATGCATGGACGAGGGAAGGGAAGGAGGAATGACACGAGGTGGACAGATGTGAATGTTTATCTAAACGAGGACCTAAAACAGTCCGGATGGTGTGTTGAAACCACTTAATTTTATTAGATTTGTTGAATGTTGCTTGAATAGCTAGGGCTTAGGATATTCTACTCATTCTTCTTGGCATGGCTGCCTAACTGGATGGAGCATGCTTCTCAGACAAGAATTCCATCCATTAATTATTCAAGAAAATCTCAAGTATTTCTATGGTGGCATATTATCTTTGCATTTGAGGGTAGTAAAATCGGGGAAAGCTCACGCGATCGGTGAAAATCTGATTCTTCCTGCGATCAAAGAAACGGTTTCTATCATGTTTGGAGCAAAATACCCATTTTGAATAGCAACTGGACGAGTCAACCGATGTTGAAGGGCTGCCACAATTGATCGTTTTTGTTCGTTATTTTTAAGAGGACGATGCATCTGAAGAAATACTGTTTTGTAAACCAATCATATGCGGAACAGGTGACGAAATATTTGACAAGTTGAATTATTTTATTCATTCCAAGCGCATTCAGTGGGGGAAATGCGTCGGAGTTTGCACAGGCGGTGCACGGACAATGTGCGGTAAAAACAGTGGATTTGTGACTCAAATTTTATTACTAAGTCCAATCGCTTCTTGGGCGCACTGTAGCCTCCATCGGGAGGCATTAGTGACCAAAACCCTTTGCGATAACTTCAAAAATGTATTTTTTAGCAACAGTAAAAATTGCCAATTTCGTCAAAACCAATCCCCTTCAATCTCGTTTATTTGAAAAGCTTTGCGAAAACTAGCTGACCCGACGTGGCTAGCCACTTTTCACAATTCCGAGAATTATGACGATGGCTTAAAAATGTTAGTATGCATTTTTTAATTATCTTCAATTTTATTTAGAAACCATATTTATTCCTTGTTCCTGTGTTCTAGAATTTCCTTCTTCTCAATCTCTTTGCAATGCAAGGCTCCAAAAACTTCTCCGAATTCTAAACAGAAAGTTCTAAAATATGCTATTATTTGTAAAAAATACTCGAACATGTATGTTATTGGTTTGATTCCTATAAATAATGTTCGAGAATGTTCATGAATCTTAGATTTCATCTCCTGATTCTCACAGGAATATTCCTAATTGTTTAAAATTAGAAACAGAAAGCTTCTAAATATTCCATTATTTATCGAAAATTCACGAACATTTTTATTATTTCCTGCATCAGAGAATGTTCTAGAATATTCCAAAAACATGAGTATCTTCATCTTCTTCTCGTTCCTTCTCGTTCTCGTTCGTTTTAGAAATTTCCTTTAATTCGAAACAAAAAGTTTACGAATATATAAGTCCTGTTCAACAACGCAGGTTGAACTTGCTCGAAGTTGCTGCATCCTGCTCTTACCCATTAGTCTACAAACGAGTTAGAGCAGGATGGAGCAACTTCGAGCTAGTTCAACCTACGTCGTTGAACAGGACTATAATTTATTATGGAAAGTTTTGAAATACGCCTGTCCTTCCTTCGAAATATGTCCTAGAATATATTCTTTTCCATGTTTTAGTTCCGGAAAATTTCTTCCAATAATGAAAAAAAGCATATTGATTCCTTCAAAGAATATTCTAGGATGTTCCAGAAACTTATTTTTCATCTTGGTGAAGTTTTATTTCTGTATTCCAAGCCAAGAATTTTCATTATGTTTGAAAAACTCTTGAACATTTGTATAAACAGTATTTTCATACGCAATGTTCTAGATTATTGTTCTTCTCTTCTGCTTCTTCCTCTTTGCCCAGGAAAGTTACAAAAATGTCTTCATATTTGAAACAGAAACCTCTCGAATTACATAAACGTTCTGGTAGAAAAAAAGTTTCTTCTAATTCAATTCTTCGACTTCGATTCGACTTCAATCTCGAACATTCAGATCATATCATGCTGGTCTCACCGAAATATACGTGAAATATTTCAGTCAAACTTTGCTAAGCGTGACGGACAGATAGACAACACCTGGATTTATATGCCGTTTTTGATCTCCTTAATTTAGATTTAGAAAATGTTCATCCCTCAAGGAGATTCTTGAGCATTCTGGAATAACAATTTCCAGAAGTTTCCTAAGAAGCCATTGTAAATATGCGAAACATTTCATTCAGCAATGGACTCGATAGAAGCGCCTGAAGGTATACTATAATGTATTCAGAAATGGAAAACGCCAGAAAGTATACTTTGAAGTACACACCTTTAACTGTTACAGGGTTCTCATCCCTGGAGTGGTAAAAAAACTTCTAGAAGCTTCTCAGGAGCTGCGAATATTTCATTTCATTTCAGTCACCGTGAATTAATGTTCGGAGTGCATAAAGCCAAGCAGTAACAGGGTGTCTACTCAATTATGAAAATGAATTTCCAGAATTTTTCCAGGTTTTTGAAAATAATTCCAGGTTTAACAAATCGACTAAACTAAACATGTTTTCAGATTTCTAGAAATTCGTGGAAACGCCACTTTTTCGGAAATTTCTAGTTCCAACTATAATGACATTTAAAGAGAGCATTCCACCAGCATTTAGGACGGAAGCACGAGATGATTTTCTCATAGAATTCTTAATACAATCCAGGCGATACTTTGGGAGAATTTTCTGCATAATTTGTTGAAAATTTTGTTCATGAATTTATGAAGGAATTTAGCAAGAAAAACAACAAGAAATTACACTATATTTTTATAAAAGGTAAGCTTGGCCGTTCCAGCAGAATTTTTTTCGAATAGTTCCTGTGCAAACTTTCTTTAATATTGTCACACATTTTAAAAATTGCAGTGACGCTTTTAAACTAATCCCCAAAGAAACCCTTCACGCATAGCTTCAGTTATTGCGCACGAAAACCTTCATTGGTTTCGCAAAAGAATCGCTCAAGTATGTATTTTTCAGGTATTTCTCCAGTGATTCCTCCTTTTATAGAAATTGCTAGCAACAATGTTATAGGCAGTGTTGAAAAATTCATTTCGTCATATCTAAAATCAATCACCTACAGCTCATTTTAGAAGCCGAACCTGAGAATATGGTATATGAAAAACTTGTGCGGCTAGACCAGCTCTGCAAGAAAGTCACGGAAAAATCACTACTTTTCGAATATTTAAGGTAAATGTCACGGACTACCTTCGAAAAATCCCAATGATATTCACGGTGATAGGACTTCAGTCAGAAAATCCTTTCAGAGTTTCAAAAGAATTGATTTCAAATAATACTGCAAGTTACACTTGAAAATTTTAAAAATGTTCACATAAATTCAACTAGAGGAATTTCTTAATTCCTTCAGAATATTTTAATTATTTTCTCCACAACATATTTGAACGATTACTTTACGTCTAAACATCGTTTTACCTAAAGTATATGAACAAACATTGTTACAGATGGACTACTTTCAAAATTAATAGAAACAATTTTGTAATTCGATAGCTCTGGTTGTCAATAGTTTCACTTTTGGAACAAGTAATTGACAATTAGAATATACTAATAAGTTGGTAATCATGTTCCAAAACTATTGCATCGAAAATAGTTTCTCTCGAGTTCGTTAAAATATGTGGAGCTCAGAAGCAACTATGGGAAAGAGAGAGTTGAACATTCTTTCAAAAAGAGACGAACCAGCCAAGGGCTGAAAATCTCTATAATAAAGTTAAATCAATCAATTCTTTCAAACATTGTTAAGAATCATTTATAAGTTGTTCTAAAAACGTTTCAGAAATGATCAGAAAAATGTTTAAAAATTCTTCCAGAAGTCATCTAGTTAATTTCGCTAGAAATACTAACATCGAATCCGCCAGAAATTCCAATTGATCAATAATATTCTACAGCAGTTTCAGGAACTACGCACAAAATGTATCTTTAAGTTCCTTCAGATATTTTCCAACATCTACGGGCGATTGCGAATTTGTTAGGCAAACCTCAATAAATTTTGCAAGACAGTAAGCTCATTCACATGGAAATAAAGAAAAATAGCTTATATAATTTATGTCACTAAGCCAATATTTAACGCTGCAATATTGTGAAAGTTTTGAGAATTCTAAATCCTATCAATAAAAGCATGTCGACTCAGTTTTTCGAAATAGGTAAAACGAGAGATTGCTGTAAAAAAAGTACAAGTTAGTTTCAACGTCAGATATTCATTACATCTGATAAATAATATTTAACGAGCGGGTAATTAATAGCGGCGCAGCCGAAATTTTTATTCGCTTCGAGGCATTTCTAACTGAAAATTTGTGTTAAAATGATAAACACAGAAAATCCCTGATTATCACCAAAATTCCCTGAGAATTCCAGGTTTTCCAGGTTTTTCCAGGTAGTAGACTAGGGATGTAGTACCGGTAGTACCGGTACCAAAAATCCCGGTATTACCGACCAATTTTTGGTACCGAAATACCGGTACTGACTGAGCCTTGGTACCGGTACTATCGGTACTGGGCAGTGAATTAAAATTCAACCATCGGGCAACAATAATGACAATGTCGCAACCTGTATTTGTTGCGACAAACAAACGCATGCGACATAAGTTTGTCCCAACATGAAAATAATGGGATTAACATCGTACATCACGAGTTTAGAGATGTTTGGGCCTTCCATTGCGATTTTCGAACGGTAACTTCGAGTCGGTAAACACTGCAACTCTGGTGAAGCTCTATCATCAAACAGTTTCGACTTTGAGTTAGCAATAATTGATTATTCACGAGTTGAAAAGTACGCAACAAATTCAGCTTCCGTTTTGTCAGCAACAAAAAATTTCGAGATCATGTCATTATCTGTTACCAGTAGGGATAAAGAGTAATCGTCGCACCTTCTTTGTTGCTTGTTTTGTGCCTCTTTTGTCTGACAATTCTCTTCACTGGTACTGGGAAATCTCTCCCAAGGTGTTGAAATTCGGTCATTAGTATAGCCAATATGCAATGGAAATATTCGAAAACATTTAAAACCAAATACTATGACAAACAAACGGTTCATATAGGGGAAATTGTGTATTTTTGGCAGTTTTCTTTTCTCTTCGTCATGAGGGGCTTTTTGAAAGCTGTTGAACTCAAAGTTTGCCAGATATCCTTCCTAACCAAGCTGAATTATGCAACCAAGTTTCAGGAAAATTGGCCGACAAAACCCCCTCATGACGAAGAGAACAAACCTGCCGATAATACCCATCATCACCCTATGAAGCCTTTCTGCTAACCCAAGAAATCATAGCAACGATTAGCTTATTGAACATTGAATGTTGGCAATTAATTTACTAGCTCTGAATAAAACTTACATTTCAAGAGTTTCATATTCTTTTTCAGTTTTTAGAAGGAATCAAGGAAAAAAAACAGTTCAATATTCTTCTGTCTTCACTGCTCATATTCGCATAGTTGACATAAGCGCCACTGTAGTTTTCAACTCACTTCTGAAATTTTTATAATGAAACAGTTCGAGCTTGAATATTTTTCCACGTTAATACCTACCTAAGAGTTAGATGTTCAGCTCTATTGAATAAAATTGCTCACAAAAATGTCCATACGTTTAATATTTACCAGCGTATGCTAACTTTGTCAATTGTGGTTACGTCGAATATGCAAACATGGGTAGTTTACACAGCAACTATCTATGATTTTGCTATATGTAAGGTTGTTCCTAATTTATTTTAGACTGGCTAAGGTACAGACTGCTCAGAAGCTAAATAAAAGCTCCAAAAACAGTTTCATTCAACTCGTTTCTTTCTATATTTTTTGTATATCTATATTTTTTGTTCAACTTAGAACTTCAGAGTTTGATTTTATAACATCCCTGAAACCGGAATCCACAAATATCTGGCAAATGGTAAATTTTATTGTACAAAATATGTTACTCTTCATTTTAGTGAAAATTTTCCGGTACCGGTATTTTACCGGTAATACCGGTACTGTGAGCCTCAGTACCGAAATACCGGTACTCGCCAAAAGTGGTCGGTACTGCGACCCCTATAGTAGACACCCTGAGTAAACTCGTGGGTATTTAGCAAAATTATGCTGAGGGTAAGAGAACTTCCAGAGACTTCCGGAAAGTTCTCGAAAATCAAAGTAGTTCAATAATTCAGAACATTTCAGAACGTTCTTCTTTTTTTCTGAAACTTTCAGTAATTTCCACAAAATTATCTGAGAAGCATGCTTTGTTCCAATTGAAACGTTATGCCAAAAAGAAGATGTTTCATAATATTGCATCTCTTTCTGGAGCGTCCAGAAACTTCTAGAAGGTCTCGAATATTTAAGTAATTCAATACTCCGGAAAATTCCAGAACCTTCTTCTTCTTTTCTTCTGAAGCTTTCAGTAACTCCCAGAAAGTTCTTGGTATTTTCAGAATATTGATGTTTCAGATCATTCCAAAAAGTTCTTCTCATTATTTCTGAAGTGATACAACTATGGTGAAACATTTCAATGAAACATTTCAAAGCGTGACGGAAGGACAGACAACTCTGGGCTTTTATATATATGACTAGCTGACCCGACGTGGCTAGCCACGTTAGCTAGAAAAAAATGTTTTTAAAATTCCAGTCACATTTCTTCAATGAAACTGTTTTCGAGAACATTCCAGAATCTCTCTCCAGAATGCTTCTCTCTTGAACGTTTAGTAATCTCCAGAAAGTTCTCAAAATTTAATGAATTCTGATTTTCCAGAACTTTTCAGAAGATCCATTTGACCTTTTTTTTCTTGAACGTTGACAAACTCCCCGAACATAATCGGCATTAAAAAATTTGTTCCAGAAAATTCCAGCAGGTTAGTTTTCTTATTATTTCTGAAACATTCAGTAACTTCTGGAAAGTACCTGGGAAGTTTAATGTTCCAGAATATTCTAGAGATTTTTTTCTGTTTTCATTTGGAATGCTCAGTAGCTTCCAGAAATTTCTCAAACATTTTATGAATTTGGTTGTTCCAGAACCTTCTTAAAGGGTATTTTTCATTCTTTCTGGAACGTTCACAAACACTCAGACACTTCTCATAAATTTAAAAAAGTTTGCAGAAGGTCTTTGTCTTGTTTTTGTCCTGTAACTTCTCGAAAGTTCTAAAAATTTTGATTATCTAGAACATTTTCGTAGATTACTATTCTTCTTTCTGAAACATTCAGTAATCTCTAGAAAGTTATATGCTTAGTTAGATTGGCTATTTTCGGTGAAATGATCAACAAACAGCATTATTTGCGTAACGCGTTTCGGTCTACTACTCTTCGACCATCATCAGACGCCTAAAAAACATTTATTTGTTACAAACACTATTCACATACAAACAGACCATTCAACAAACAACACTTACATTCAGCTGATTTACTTCACAATTACGTCAGACGATTAATACTAATTTTTCTTTTGGTCAATTTTCTCTATATATATCCCATTACCCCCCTAGTCTACGTTATAAGTTTCTCTCTTTCGTCGTCGTTTCCTCTCATGGTTGACGTCATTTCTCATTGTTGCTTTCTCAGTTGCGCCAATAGACCGTTGTAGGTTGAATTGAAATTCCCACACTCACGCTGTAGGTTCACCGTGTGTGCTTCTCCTCGTTTTTTTATGTGGAATACCTCTGCAATACATCTGGTCGCCTGGTCCTGTATACGATCCAGAATTCGTGTTTTGTTGAAGTCGAACACATGTCCTTCCTCCATCATGTGGACTGCTAAGCCAGACTTCGGGTTTCTCTTCCTACAGTCGTTTTGGTGCTCCGCAACCCTCACTTCCAACATCCTCTTCGTTTGTCCTATGTATTCCTTGTTGTCGTCTGTCCCACATGGTATGGAGTACACCACGTTTTTCTGCTTGCCTGGTGGCACAGGATCCTTCATTTTGCTGAAGATCTTCTGTTTCACCTTATTTTGGGGTTTTGAAGCAAGGGTGATATTACTTTTCTTCAAAATTTTCCTTAGTTTCTCACTAAGACAAGGAATGTAGGGCGCAGGAACGTACTTTGGTAGGGGGTCTACTTGGGATTCGGTTTCGAGTGTGTTGTAGTGTTTATGTACCCTTTTCGTTTTTACCATTTGTACAAACCAAGGAGGATAGTTGTTTTTCTCCAGGAGACTTGTGGCTTGTTTTAACGCTTCTTCTCGGTTTTCGACACACGTTAATTTAATAGCGCGATCGAAGAGGGCGATCGCGGTATTTTGCTTATGCTGGAAAGGGCTTTGGGAGTGGTAGTCCAAGTACCTTCCATTTAAGCACAGAACAGATGTGTATCTTGGAACAAATTTGAAGTTTCGAGGTGGAAGTCGTAAAATTTTCACTTGGAAAACTAGATTGGAATGAATTTCCTTGGAGAAATAAAAAATCATCAAAGCGTGCCTCGCTCCCGCCCTATGCTCGCTGTACAAAAAAGCTTGCTTTCCACCACCAGGTTCGCTAGTGTCCAGCAATCAAACGAGCGGCTCTTTTCGTGATGAAGATTCACCCCCGTGATTTAAGCATTTCGGAAGCCATGTGGTCGTTATTTGGTTGTGATTTCTTTCTAACATCATATCAAGGAATTTAATTTTCCCTCCCTCTTCTATCTCAACCGTGAACTGCAGGCGATCGTGGAAACTGTTGAACACCTCCACGATCTTTTGGATGTGTTCACGCTTTGCCACACACATGCAATCATCCACATACCTTCGATACACCTTCAGGGTTATGTGATCTTCCTCTAGCTTTTTTATGGACTCCTGTTCCAACTTTTCCATAACGACGTTGGCGATCACTGGTGATAATGGAGATCCCATCGGTACTCCAAAGGTCTGTCCGTACACCTCTCCCTGGTATACGAAGAAAGTCGATTCCAGAACCAACTTTACCGTTTCAATGAAGTTGGATCTGTCTATGTTTGTGTGCCTCTCAATTTCCTCCCACCTTTCTTCGAGGCATCGTAGTGCGTAGTCCACTGGTATGTTCGTATACAGTGACACCACGTCCAACGAGAAGAGTACTTCATCCTCGTCCGTATGAAACCCTGTTACTTCGTTGGCGAATTCGAAACTGTTACGCACGTGGGAAACCTCTTTTCCAACTATGTTTTCGATTATGTTCGCCAAGAACTTCGCTATGTTGTACGTTGCCGATCCTATTGTCGACACTACTGGACGGAGGGGCCTGTTTTCTTTGTGGATCTTCGGAAGACCGTAGATCCGTGGTGGGATGCAACTTGATTCTTTGAGCTTCCTTTGTGTGCGTGAGTCGATGTACCCTTCGTTGTGCCACTCATCGAGGATGCCGTTGATTTTCTGTTGGTTGTTAGCTATAAGAAGCTAACAACCAACCCGACAAACAGAGTTCTGAAGAAAATCAACGGCATCCTCGATGAGTGGCACAACGAAGGGTACATCGACTCACGCACACAAAGGAAGCTCAAAGAATCAAGTTGCATCCCACCACGGATCTACGGTCTTCCGAAGATCCACAAAGAAAACAGGCCCCTCCGTCCAGTAGTGTCGACAATAGGATCGGCAACGTACAACATAGCGAAGTTCTTGGCGAACATAATCGAAAACATAGTTGGAAAAGAGGTTTCCCACGTGCGTAACAGTTTCGAATTCGCCAACGAAGTAACAGGGTTTCATACGGACGAGGATGAAGTACTCTTCTCGTTGGACGTGGTGTCACTGTATACGAACATACCAGTGGACTACGCACTACGATGCCTCGAAGAAAGGTGGGAGGAAATTGAGAGGCACACAAACATAGACAGATCCAACTTCATTGAAACGGTAAAGTTGGTTCTGGAATCGACTTTCTTCGTATACCAGGGAGAGGTGTACGGACAGACCTTTGGAGTACCGATGGGATCTCCATTATCACCAGTGATCGCCAACGTCGTTATGGAAAAGTTGGAACAGGAGTCCATAAAAAAGCTAGAGGAAGATCACATAACCCTGAAGGTGTATCGAAGGTATGTGGATGATTGCATGTGTGTGGCAAAGCGTGAACACATCCAAAAGATCGTGGAGGTGTTCAACAGTTTCCACGATCGCCTGCAGTTCACGGTTGAGATAGAAGAGGGAGGGAAAATTAAATTCCTTGATATGATGTTAGAAAGAAATCACAACCAAATAACGACCACATGGCTTCCGAAATGCTTAAATGGAAGGTACTTGGACTACCACTCCCAAAGCCCTTTCCAGCATAAGCAAAATACCGCGATCGCCCTCTTCGATCGCGCTATTAAATTAACGTGTGTCGAAAACCGAGAAGAAGCGTTAAAACAAGCCACAAGTCTCCTGGAGAAAAACAACTATCCTCCTTGGTTTGTACAAATGGTAAAAACGAAAAGGGTACATAAACACTACAACACACTCGAAACCGAATCCCAAGTAGACCCCCTACCAAAGTACGTTCCTGCGCCCTACATTCCTTGTCTTAGTGAGAAACTAAGGAAAATTTTGAAGAAAAGTAATATCACCCTTGCTTCAAAACCCCAAAATAAGGTGAAACAGAAGATCTTCAGCAAAATGAAGGATCCTGTGCCACCAGGCAAGCAGAAAAACGTGGTGTACTCCATACCATGTGGGACAGACGACAACAAGGAATACATAGGACAAACGAAGAGGATGTTGGAAGTGAGGGTTGCGGAGCACCAAAACGACTGTAGGAAGAGAAACCCGAAGTCTGGCTTAGCAGTCCACATGATGGAGGAAGGACATGTGTTCGACTTCAACAAAACACGAATTCTGGATCGTATACAGGACCAGGCGACCAGATGTATTGCAGAGGTATTCCACATAAAAAAACGAGGAGAAGCACACACGGTGAACCTACAGCGTGAGTGTGGGAATTTCAATTCAACCTACAACGGTCTATTGGCGCAACTGAGAAAGCAACAATGAGAAATGACGTCAACCATGAGAGGAAACGACGACGAAAGAGAGAAACTTATAACGTAGACTAGGGGGGTAATGGGATATATATAGAGAAAATTGACCAAAAGAAAAATTAGTATTAATCGTCTGACGTAATTGTGAAGTAAATCAGCTGAATGTAAGTGTTGTTTGTTGAATGGTCTGTTTGTATGTGAATAGTGTTTGTAACAAATAAATGTTTTTTAGGCGTCTGATGATGGTCGAAGAGTAGTAGACCGAAACGCGTTACGCAAATAATGCTGTTTGTTGATCATTTCACCGAAAATAGCCAATCTAACTAAGCATATAAAGTATCGCGGTGATCAAACCAAGTCAGAGATATCTCTAGAAAGGTCTCAAAATTTAACGAATTTTGGTGTTCCAGGACATTTTAGAAGGCCCTTTACTTCTTGAAATTAAGAATGAAACGTGTACAGTACATTCCAGAAGGTTCTTCTCCTTTCTCTGATTGAAACGTTCAGTAACGCACAGAAAATTTTCGATATTTGAGGAAGTGTTATATCCAGAATATCTCAGATGACTGTTTTCCTTTTGTAACGTTCAGTATCTTTCAGGAGGTTTCTGGAAATTTTATGGATTTTTATGTTCCAGAACATTCTAGAAGGTTATTTTTTTGATTCCTTGCTTGTTCCCTAACGTCCATAACCTTTTCCCAATATAATAAAGTTTCATGCTCTAGAACATTCTAGAAGGTTCTTTTCTAAAACGTTTAACAACTTAGAAGTGGTTATTTGAAGCCGAAGTTCTCAGCTGAGAAGCAGGATTTGTCCCAGTTGGGACGTTACGCCAAAAAAAAAGGTGTTCCATAATGCTGCAGAAGGTTCTGCTTCTTCTTCTTCTTTCTGAAGCGTCCAGAAACTTCAAGGGGATTCTAGAAAATTTAAGAAGTTCCATATTTTAGAGCATTCCAGAACGTTATTTATTTTCTGGAACTTCCAGAAAGTTCTTAGAATTTTTAGAATATTTATGTTCCAGAACATTCCAGAAGGTTCTTCTTATTATTCCTAGAAAGTCAAAAAACATCCAGAATGTTCTCACACCTTTTAGAAATTTGATACAACTATGGTGAAATATTCCAACGAAACATTTCAAAGCGTTACGGACAGACAGACAGACAACGCTGGGATTTTATATATATGATAAGGGTAGTAACTTCACGTCGTTGTTGCTGCATATGGAGGTTCGATGGTCGTCGAGAGGCAAAGTGTTGACCAGAGTGTGAGATATTGGATTTGCTGTACGGAGCTGTGGTTATGAGATTAACCACAGCAGGCGGTATGAACTGTCACGTTAGGGGCGGTCCATTAATTACGTAAGGGTTTATGGGGGGAGGGGGGGTTTGAGAAATCTTACGCGCCATACAAAAAATTTTGGGTTCTCATACAAAAAATCTTACAAGGGGGGGTGGGGGTGTCAGAAAATCGCGAAAATTCCCTTACGTAATTAATGGACAGCCCCTTAACAATGTTGGTATCCCTGAGTGTATAGCAACCACTGCACATGCCACCCAACCGCATTCACTCTTGTCACTTGCTAATCGATGACAGCCTGGGTAAGTCGTGTGTGCCACTCATGATGGGTGATTCCTTCTCCGTATAATTCTAAACTCCACGCAGAGTTGTTGAGTTGCGTGAAGAACTAGCCACGTTTATGGAGGGAAAAGAGCACTTTTCAATTCTTTTGCGTGACAACAACACCATCTCAACAGCCAACTCCAAGGTTCAACGTCAATGGATATTTTTGGGGTCTCCAGTTAGCCTAGTGGTTAAGGCTATGAATCGCCAATCCGGAGACGGCGGGTTCAATTCCCGTTCCAGTCGGGAAAATTTTCTCGACTCCCTGGGCATAGTGTATCATTGCACTTGCCACACAATGTACAAATTCATGCAATGGTAGGCAAAGAAAGTCCTTCAATTAATAACTGTGGAAGTGCTCTAAGAACACTAAGTTGAAGAGAGGCAGGCCAAGTTCCAATGTGAACGTCGAGCCGTCGAAGAAGAAGAAGAAGGATATTTTTGACGTTCACGATAAAATCAGAGGATTCATGAGGAAACTCGAAAAACTTTTCAACCTATCATCAACTATCATTACGGAAATTTTGATTCACTTGAAAACTCTGAAGAAAAACGTTTCAGAATCCAGCTTTTTACGCTAGCATGGCAAGAAATTTGAATCACCCTTTCCTGACGTTTATTGCCTTTTCTATGTTGAAAAGTTTTCATTTCAGTTTGAGAACACAGAGTCAATTTAAAATTATTTCATATTTTACCTTAATTTTATTGCTATTCCAGGTTCACCTTGAGGTTCACTGCTACGGGGACGATGTGAACTGAGTTATGAACATGATGATAACATAATTTCTCTAAAGATTCAATAGATGGCAGTTGAAGAATCTCTTCCCAAACTATTACAATGACCCCTCAATGTGCAAAGAATAACCTAGCATTCGGAATTTATTAAAACGCTGATAAAAACCGCTATGTCCAGCCATGATAATAGGACATAATCGGTGAAGTACTAGAATTGAAGTAATGAGCTGAATTTTTGTATGGTGAGAAGGTCAATTCTCCTCTTCTGGCTCGAAGCAAAATGGCTCAAAAAGCGTGGGTATTATGATTCCTTGGCTAATTTGGTGCTGTTTGAACTAAACTTCAGGTAATTGTATTGTTGATGTTGCAAAAAATCGAGAAAACAACAACACTGTTGCTCAAAATTTTGCTCAAACAACTTCAAATTAGGCAAGGAATCATAATGCCCACGCTTTTTGAACAGTTTCATTGCAGAAACGGGGAATTGACCATATCATCATACAAAATTTGAGCTCATTACTTCAATTCTAGTACTTCACCGATTGTGTCCGTGATGATTCATTAATATGTGTGACAGCAGTTGTAACATCGAAGTTAATACAGAGTAGTGTATTTTGAAAAACTATGTTCATCATCCCTTTATTTCTTCTGTAACGTGATCTAATGTGCTTCAACACACCGTAAACCAAATCTGTCTTAAAATAAGCAATTTTCCAACAAACCCAAGCCAGGGTCTGGACAATTCAAATTTCGCCTAGTTTTGAATGAGTTACACGACAGGGAAGAATGTTGGTCTATGTGGCTTTCTTAGTTTGTAAGATTGCAACGTCTAGTTTGACATTGTCCGACGTTCCGGTCTCGTGTATTGGACCTCTTTTACTGCTTCAGTGACCTCTAATCCCTTGAAAAATTCCAATATACTGAAGTAAACTTAAAAGTATCAAATATATTTTTTGTTACATAATTCGGTGATTCTAGAACCCGGTCGGACCAAATTTTACCCCAAAATTGTGGTTTCGAGATGTTTGAAAAATAATGTCATAGGTATTTTAGTATCCAACACAAAAAATACTAAAATAGGACGTTTTCTTATAGAATAATTCATTGAAAAAGTTATCTTGTCCAAAATAAGACTCCCTGTCAAAATACCCCGATGTTCAGTTTTTTTCATACTTCCTATTCAGTTATAACACTTAGCTTCATATATGTTTCATTTGAACAGGTGCAAACAACGATGTCTAAGGCTGCGCACCGGAGAGTATGCCAACGTCAAAGAGCTTCGTGTCATTTGAAAACTGATCCGGATGATTAGGAGACCATTGATCCGTCTTTTACGGTCACGTTTGATAATTATCAACAGCTTTTGCTGAAAAATGTTGAAAGATTGCAGCTTTCCGGGCCGTTCTCGAGCCATACCAGAAGAGTTCAGCAAGTTTCGATAGGGAGCGCCGTCGATGATAAAGCCTTTATTAGATTAAGTTAAAAAGGTTTTCACAAGAACTACACAGTTTGACAAATGTGTGTGTTAATCCTGTTTCGTTTTGTTTTTGTAGTAGTTTTTCTTGTGTCGGGATACAGCTTCGGGCTATGTAACAGGGTTGTATCGTCATATAAACGACCATAAGGGCAAAATCACTTACGATCCGGAGAAATATTTTACGATTGCACGTTTGCTAGATCCTAGATGCACTGCTCGATACACACAATTTTACGCTCTGAACAGTAATATAATAGCAAAACATCCTTCAAAAACTTGACAGAATACAGCGGAATGTTACGATTTTGATCAAAACAACCCAGACAATTTTGAGACGCACTCTCATTGCACACTGGGCCAGGGACAGAGATTAGCAAGACAAAACCTCTAGTACATTGGGGTTACGTCCTATCAAGTTGGTGTCTTCGGCAAAGTTGTTGGGTTTTATCTGCGCCTCAAATTGCGCTTGGAATTTAGTTCGTAAAACCGCCGCATAGGTGGCGTTGCGGTACTAACTTTTTTATTTCACATCCTAGAGCTTTGGCGTCTTCGGCAAAGTTGTAGAACAGGCAAAAATATGAATAGTTGTCGAAGACACTAAAACTGTAGCTCTTAAAATAACAAAGTTACATTGAATTTTATAAACGAACGACTTAAATTTTCGGTTTTATGTCATTATCTTGTTTCTCAGCCTACATGTTGCCATGGCAACAGAAAACAACAATCGCAGTAGTCGAACAAGATCGTACATTTGAAATTGTATTTCACTCTTGTAACAACCATGCGTTTTGAGGAATAATACATACATTTGTCTAGGTATTACTAGTAGAAATTCCTGCTTTAGTGTAAATGAGTGATATAGCGTAATCTGCACCTTCCTGATTTTGCCTGAATGAAACGCATGTAGGTTAGTAAATTCGCTTCTTGAATCTTTTTAAACATTCGGGACCGCATCAAGACGCTGCCACTCACTTCACGCCCACCGCAAATTCCAGATTGTCGTGCATCCAAATAAGTTTATTTTCAGTATTAGACAACCCAGCCAGCAATTTGGTTGCTATATCCAAATTGCAACTGAAATAGTCACACATATATAGCACCAAAGAAATCGTATTCAATGCACGAAACAGGCATATACATACTAAAGTGGAGGCCATATCGAAACATATATACGATTACTGCGATGCCATCCAACATGATTTACAATTTCTAGAAAAATTTCTACGATTTCGCCGATTTTATCCATCTAAATGTACGATTATGCATGATCTTATTACGATTGAGTGTAC
The DNA here is from genome assembly GCF_035046485.1 of Aedes albopictus. Lineage (NCBI taxonomy): Eukaryota > Metazoa > Arthropoda > Insecta > Diptera > Culicidae > Aedes > Aedes albopictus. Next base: position 237,561,453 of record NC_085136.1, on the reverse strand, counting down.
CAATATGCGACTCAAGATTTTCAAATAAAAAAAAACAATCGGTGTTCAGTGGGAATCGAACTTAGGTCCTTTGATTGAGAACTGCGCGTTATCTCTATTGGCTATAATGCCAAGTTGGAAATAGAGAGTTCAAAGTGGATGGCATGAAACGAATAAAATTTAGCATGATACGGTGCGAGACTTGTGGTGGGAGCGTTGTTGTTGTGCATTGAGTGGCACCAAAAGTGGTGCGGTGCAAGAGGCCCGGAATTGACATCGTTGTCGGAATCTATGCATCGCTTATTGTAAGTCATCTGCTGTATATAAATAGTATGAAAACCTATATATTTGGTTGAATTTATTGCTACCATGGTTGGAATGTGTCAACAACAACAAAAATACAAATTTGTGATGAATACCATGTTTTCTTTTCCTCCATCATACAAATATGTAAACAAAACTATTAACGATTTCCGAAATTAAGATACGACTATTAAAAGTGCAGTAACAATCATATGCGACTGTAAAAATGAATATACGATTTCTACGATTTCGTTCACTTCGTATACGATGCAAGTAAGACGCAAACGATCAATATACAACATTGTTATAGTTGTATACGATTTCACCGATTTTCATCATACCTTTAGGTAGCAAGCTCGATTTAGCAGATTCATATACATAGTGAAGCGACGATTTCCACAATTCAAAGAAATCATATATACGATGCTAGCGAACTTGCAGCTTGACACTAAGAATGTATGTTTTTATCACGATTCTATCCGATTCTGTGCGATCCTACCGATAGCATCTCGCACCTTTTATGATCGGAGACGACTATATGAAACAAAATCGCAAATGAAATTCAGTTTGGCATGAAATGCGATTTTACGCAATCATTGTCAACAAATATACATATTATTATACAATTCTGATTCAATATATGAAAATATACGATTTTTTCCACACAATGATTTACGATATGTGGTTGGCTGGGAAGTCTAAAGAGGAGCCTAATTTGAGCCCAAACGAATTCAAAAAATAAACTGGATCGGATATAAGTTAGCTGAGATTTTGTGGTTGGCGTAAAATGGATGACAGCGTCTTTTGAGTCCCAACTTTATTTTTGTTTTATCCGTTTTCACGTCAAATCTGAAACAATATCAACTGTAACAGAAAATCTGAAAGATTTGTCAGATAAAAGTTTTCGAATTATTCATTTCACAGTTTTAGTGCGATTACAAAATAGCAGAATGGCTAGAGGTAGATTTTTTTATTTCACTCATAGAGTATTCGTACCCTTTTCATCCTACGAAGAACACGGGATTGAAGCGCTGTTTGTTTTGTTTCTTATTTTTGTACTTTTGTTAGAAGTGAGCACAAAAAAAAAACAAAAAGAACGGAATCAAACGGTGCCGTAATCGCTTGTTTACAAATAGGATGAATTTGGGAGCGTGAGATTACTTATGACACTTACACCCTAATTATTATATCAAGCGTAATGAGTTGACGAGCATCTTTTAAAACATTTCACCATCGGAGCGATTGATTTTAATTTTCATATACTGCCCATGATCGCATATGAATAGGAAACCCAGCATATATGGGACTGATATGCGATCATAGGCAGTTTAAGATTCCACCTACTTCATCGACAGTTTTATTTTCTAGAAAAATCCCGCAATATTCCGCATGCTAATGCTGCTTACTTCAATCATACTTAATATAATAAATATATAAGTGAATTAATATACCTTTTGTCCGCTATCTTCACAACCCACAAAGGCCGTGAATGGATAATTTTTTAACTTTTATCTGATAAATTCTTCAGTTTTGCTGTTGATATTGTTTCTGATTTGATTTTAAATGCATGAAACAAAAGTATAAAAGATACTAGAAGTGAATTCACCTACGAAAAATGCGTTTGATTCGGGCAAAATCAGGAAGGTGCACATCGACAGCTAGCGATATAACATTCATATACACTAATACAGGAATTTCTACTAGTAATACAAATGTATATATTATTCCTCAAAACGCATGATTTTTGCAAGAGTGAAATACAATTTCAAATGTACGATCCTGTTCGACTACTGCGATTTTTGTTTTCTGTTGCCATGGCAACATGTAGGCTGAAAAACAAGATAATGACATAAAACCGAAAATTTAAGTCGTTCGTTCAAAAAATTCAATGTAACTTTGTTATTTTAAGAGCTACCGTTTTGGTATCTTCGACAACTATTCATATTTTTGCCTGTTCTACAACTTTGCCGAAGATGCCAAAGCTCTAGGATGTGAAATAAAAAAGTTAGCACCGCAGCGCCACCTATACGGCAGTTTCACGAACTAAATTCCAAGCGCAATTTGAGGCGCAGATAAAACCCAACAACTTTGCCGAAGACACCAACTTGATAGCACGTAACCCCAATGTGCTAGAGGTTTTGTCTTGCTAATCTCTGTTTCTGGCCCAGTGTGCATTGTGAGCTAGACATTCCTTCCATTCCGTCTTACAAAATACTTTGGCAGGGATTCGAAAGCTTATTGGCATGAACATTTGCCAATTGTACGAGTGACTTTGGTTTACACCAGTCGGAAGTCATACAATTTTGAGAGAAATTTGTTCACAACGTTGTAGAATATTCAGAAGGAGAGGTACCTAATCGACTTTTAGAAAATTCATAGTATCTATCTGTGTTCCGGACAAGGAATTAATCAAAATAAGGAACAACTTGGCTTGTTCTCCGAGATTAACAAACTCCAGAAACAAACTAAGTTCCTAAATAACTTGAGTGTATCAGCGCCAGCTCTACGCGATGTTTTTCTGAATCGCCGACAAGTTGTTCGACGCTTTAATTCAGTTCCTCAAAAGTACTGATGACTGGCTTATATACGTATCATAGATATGGTAAGGTTTTTGTTCCGAGACCCTTGCAATAGAAAACTTCTGGATGAATCAGATGCAGCGGATATTTCAGCGGATGTATAAGCTCAAACGTCCAAATCACGCGCATTCTTTCGGAAACATCCTCTCCTCAGTGCATTCGGCTGAATTGTACAAGGCAACAACAAGGTTTGTAATTTCAACTTGAAAGTGCAGAATTTTCTGGAAAAATGGAACAGCTTACCAATATGTATACAGTAAACCTTTTGGAACCCATACACTCGATGCGGTGAACACACTGCTTTCCAGAAAGACGATGCCGAGGCTGTCTTGGTTCGATTTCCATTGCAGTTGATGAGTTTTACATTGACTTCTGTGGGCATGAGTATTCGCGTATATCACACGATACACAAATACAAAAATCGGAGAATTGTGTACAATACGGAACCGCATGACGTAATCTGTTAAAAAGGATGCCCTTTGATTTTATAATGAACATGTTGCCATTCTTTGCCAGAATCGCAAGAAACACTGTCGGCCTGGGTGTTCGAGATACTACACTCGAAATACAAAACAAAACTTCATTTGACTTGAAGAAAATTGCACTTTGTCAACAACAATCAAGGCAGCTTTCATACATATCGTTAGTTTTCGTTTGGTGTGTAACTTTCGCTTTTCCGGACAAACCTTAAATAAAGACTGAAGTTGATGTGAATGTTTCACTAAAATGCAATTTCTGTTTTTATTGAACACCTCGAAAGAAGCTCAAAAACTGCATTTAATTGCTCAACATGCAAATCGTTGTGTGTCTCTTATGTTTTCATGTGAATAAAACTAAATTGAGCTTGCATTTTTCATTGCAAAAAAAAATCTTATTTTCAGTTACGCTCGTTTTTTCACTTTAATCCGTTGCAACGCGTTGTTTTGAAGTTGGGCTCGCTTTGACAGCTCTTGACAGCGAAATCTCGGTTTGCCTTGACACACACACATTTTTCGTGTCGGTTTGTCCCTCCCAGCCGTCGGCCATTATTGTAAGTTTTAGCTTGACATTTGCCTTTTACGCACACTACTATACATACTCTAGTTACATACCAAACGAAAACTAACGATATGCATGAAAGCTGCCTTGATTGTTGTTGACAAAGTGCAATTTTCTTGAAGTCAAATGAAGTTTTGTTTTGTATTTCGAGTGTAGTATCTAGAACACCCAGGCCTGTAATTTTCGTCTGCATCATTCAGCATCGTATGCACTAGTAAATGTTAAAGTGATCGATCACCAGCGCTTCTAGTGGACCGATTACGACAATAACATGGAATTCAATGTCATCGTTAAATACACATGAAGAGATCTTTTCAAGAGTGTTACGTCTGTTTATATGTCTACACACAGTACTACACAATAGTCCAAAGCTTGGTCAAATCTCGTGTGACCACCGACAAACTCGGTCCAATTGACGCAATGTTTGTCACAAACGATCCAACATAGCACACAATATGAGCGAGTTGATCAGTCGTGTGGCCAGGTTTGAGCAACCGTTTAACTGGTATGTAAGCCCCCTTATATTATTTTTAATTTCATCGAATCTTTCATAGAATTTGGTAAAACTATTTACAAATCTTTACCTAGAAATTATTTGGTTTGTTGGTTGGTTAATGCCACAAATTTTCTCCAAAAGCTAGACTTCATAAATACTGGCGTGAGTGAAAAGTGGACAAATTTGAGTGAAATTTGCGAGAAAGTTAATCATCTTCTCGGTGAGATTCGAACTCACGACTCCTACTCACTAGACAACAAGCGCGTTAGCATTACACCCCGAGAAGACTTGAAGAGGTAGTGTTTAACCTGAATCTATGTTCAGCTCGAAATCTGAGGTTATCTTTTCTTTTTCTTACTTTTTCTTTCAGATGTATCAGATGTCCATCCACACTACGCATCTATTGTATACGGAAAGCCTAGGCGAGAGCGCATTATTTAGTGTGTTGGATGTTCTCACACCTCTCGTCGACGACTGCGTCGAAGTGTTCGTGCGGTGAGCGGAAAGCCTTCAACGGGTGGCCACTATTGGCTTTCAAGGGCAAAACAAAATATACTGTTACCCATCTTTGTTTCGGTAGCGCAACTACCGAACTGATGATGTTTACCTTTTTTACATACCTATCAACATAATCTGTTGGGGGAATTATTTTATTTTTCCTACTTACAACCCACATCCGACAATTTTTTTAAGTGGGAATGGTAGAACTTTCAATTCCCTCGGTCGCACGGACATTAGTTTTGCATTTTGTTCCACCATTTCCGTGAAAAATGAGATCCGGCTTGTGCAAGTGAGGAGATGAGGTTAGAATTGTAGGATATTCTAGGTTAGATTTGCTATCCACTTCGCCTGAACGATTTTCAGACCCAGAAATATCGTACTTTTAATTAGTTTTCACTGCCGTAAAAAATACTGTTATGCTCAGAATAAACAGTTATACCTTCGAATCACACTCATTTACTCGTAAATCTCAATCTGACTGTAAAAATAATGAATTTCTTTCCAATGTTTTGAAACCCCGAACGAATTTGACATTGTTTTCGGGAAGCACCATCACGACGACGACAACACTCCTGTTGCCGCGACCACTGTGCGGGCCGGCAGTCGATGAGTGAAACAACTGGTCAATGTCTAGCACATTGAAACCAATACGTCCAATGCGTAGAGTAGAGTATATAGCTATACATATGCGGTCAATAAGCTTAGCTCGGTCAAACAATAGCGTCCACATTCAGTGTCATCTCAATTTCAACTCTCGTCACGTAGGGTAACCAATATAATTTGGACCCCCATATATTTTGGACCCCCTGGGTCGTATTATCATAATTTTCACAGCTTTAATGAAGAAATGACGAAAGTTTTTAGAATCATTCGCTTAATAAGCTTGTTCTGCAAGAGCAGCAATCATTTCCTCACTGGAAATATCATTATTTGCCTTGAAATTATTTTTTCTTGATCTCGTCATCCGTGCGAGTGTCGCGGCATGTTTACGAAAAGAGAAAGTGGTGCTGGGGAAACTTACAGATGTAAACAAAAACATTTATCATTCTAGCGCATTAAATTCACAAAGTTCGTCTAATCATCCTTTGTCAAACAAGTAATTAGGATGTGTTCCAGCATATCCAAGTGGCAGATTTTTCGAAAATAGTTTCATGTGGGTTTAAACACCGGGTGTCCAAAATATATACTTAAGAGGGTCCAAAATAAATTGGGGTGTCCAAAATAGTAAAACTGATACTTCAAAAATCAGTTATTTTAATCAAATTTTCAGCCAGAGATGACCTTGTGGGTATTTTTGACGGACAGTGGAGGCTTTTATGGTCATACCAACATCACCATTATGTGTAACACCCTCTGAATCTGTTTGATTTTAGCTTAAATTCAAACTAATGTCCTCAAGGGGTCCAAAATTCGACCGTTACCCTAGTAAGTGAAGATACGGTTTGCAGTTTGTTAAAAATCAAAGTTTCTATTATACATAGTCTACGATTAAATAGTACGTGCATAATGCAGTCACAATAGTAGTCTGTTAGGAGAGTCAGTAGACCAAACATTCAATAACAGTGAAATCGTGTTTAAAAGGTTGAATTTTTGCTTATGTATGCCAGCAGTATGTTGACTGGTTTGATTGCTATAGATTTAGAGATGTTCATTTTTCCATATTCTTATTAGCAGATTTTTCATTGATACATATTGTTGATTGTAGATCCAAATATTGCGGAAAGTCATAACTCGAAGAGAATTGGGTGATCGAGTAAAAACACAGAAATGTGAGTAAATTTGAATTATGTTCATGATGTGAATTATTAATGCCAAATATATTTACAGCTTTGAAGCTGGTCAGTTCTACAGCTACGAGACTGTGTTTTCTTCGCCAACAAGTCCCAAGCGGTCGAATCGTCGTTTTGGGGGCGAATTATGATCACTCCGAATTATGTGCCCAAAGACATTGAGTCTCGCTGTCCTTATCTTGTTGTTTATTGTTCTGTTGTTGAGCCAGCAATATGCACATTTTCTCCTTCTTGAACGCTTTCCTGGATAGTTGTAGATTCTGACTCTTCCTGGTGAATTTGATTGTTCGGTCTTTCCTCTTGTTCCGGTCTCGGACGATGTCTCGTGTCTGTTGTTCTCGTTAGTTTCTCTTTTGCTGAGTTCCTATAGGACCACAATCATTCCGTTTTCCATGTTCCTTAGAGAGTTTCTGTTTCCTTTTAAGATTGTTGAAACTTCCATGCCATACGTTACCACTGGTGATACCAGACAGTGGTATAGGCGTTTAACTGTTGTCCATGCCAGTTTATGTTTTCGTAGGAAGGCGCAAATGTGAAAAATGCTCAAAACGCCTTGCTGATTCGATCCAATGTTGTTGCTCCTCTTGAGAGGCTGCTTGTGATGTGAAGATCCAGGTATTTCAGCATTGTGACGACCAAAACCTCACATTTACCAAATTTTCTGGTACTATCTGGAGCTACGTTGTTGATGTCATATGGATCACGGAACAGTACCTTTGTTTTGTTTGTGTTTATCTCCAACCCTAATGAACCCAGCAGTGGAATCTAATAAGCGTTCTACCTCTTCTTTATTTCTACATAGAAATAGGATGTCAACCGCGTAGCAAAGGATGCATGGCATTTGTATGTTGTCCCCATGTTCTGGTCTAAGTTCTGGCTCATTTTCTTGCAGCTCTTCCAAAACGTTAGTATGAACAACTCTGGGCTTAGCGGACACGACTGCTTTATGCTTAAGACGAACCTTGCTGATAGATTTATTAATGCTATTGTTAAAAGCTGGTAACGTTTTGTTAGTCCAACACTATTTGTAACCCATTTCTCTGAATCATTGTACTACACGACTCACCAAATCTGTACACCACTCGCGCTGTTGATAATTAGACACACTTAAATTTTTATGACTCTTGCTCGTTACCCAGCCAGCAATTTGGTTGCTATATCCAAATTGCAACTGAAATAGTCACACATATATAGCACCAAAGAAATCGTATTCAATGCACGAAACAGGCATATACATACTAAAGTGGAGGCCATATCGAAACATATATACGATTACTGCGATGCCATCCAACATGATTTACAATTTCTAGAAAAATTTCTACGATTTCGCCGATTTTATCCATCTAAATGTACGATTATGCATGATCTTATTACGATTGAGTGTACCAATATGCGACTCAAGATTTTCAAATAAAAAAAAACAATCGGTGTTCAGTGGGAATCGAACTTAGGTCCTTTGATTGAGAACTGCGCGTTATCTCTATTGGCTATAATGCCAAGTTGGAAATAGAGAGTTCAAAGTGGATGGCATGAAACGAATAAAATTTAGCATGATACGGTGCGAGACTTGTGGTGGGAGCGTTGTTGTTGTGCATTGAGTGGCACCAAAAGTGGTGCGGTGCAAGAGGCCCGGAATTGACATCGTTGTCGGAATCTATGCATCGCTTATTGTAAGTCATCTGCTGTATATAAATAGTATGAAAACCTATATATTTGGTTGAATTTATTGCTACCATGGTTGGAATGTGTCAACAACAACAAAAATACAAATTTGTGATGAATACCATGTTTTCTTTTCCTCCATCATACAAATATGTAAACAAAACTATTAACGATTTCCGAAATTAAGATACGACTATTAAAAGTGCAGTAACAATCATATGCGACTGTAAAAATGAATATACGATTTCTACGATTTCGTTCACTTCGTATACGATGCAAGTAAGACGCAAACGATCAATATACAACATTGTTATAGTTGTATACGATTTCACCGATTTTCATCATACCTTTAGGTAGCAAGCTCGATTTAGCAGATTCATATACATAGTGAAGCGACGATTTCCACAATTCAAAGAAATCATATATACGATGCTAGCGAACTTGCAGCTTGACACTAAGAATGTATGTTTTTATCACGATTCTATCCGATTCTGTGCGATCCTACCGATAGCATCTCGCACCTTTTATGATCGGAGACGACTATATGAAACAAAATCGCAAATGAAATTCAGTTTGGCATGAAATGCGATTTTACGCAATCATTGTCAACAAATATACATATTATTATACAATTCTGATTCAATATATGAAAATATACGATTTTTTCCACACAATGATTTACGATATGTGGTTGGCTGGGTAAGCTATAGCGACGTCGTATCAGATTAGATAGAGCTAAGTACAACCCGCACCATAATCGGAAATCACAAAACGCTGCTATTGCGAAGCATAATTTTCCCCAGTCCTTTAGAGCTGTTGCCCTTTGTTAGAGCGAGTGATGAATTTTCACTCTCTTCTGTTCTGGGCTCGTGTGGATGGTATAGCGCTAGCTGACTACGCCACGACCGTCGGAAAATCTCCTAAGGAAGCCTGTGCACATGGGTCTGCTTCGTCTGTCTGAGACAAAGCCGCGCCGTAAGGGCACAAACGCCGATGAAAATAGCTATGGGAAACTTGGAACCTCGGTCGGTCACAGGGATCCCTTGTGTTTCTCCAAACGAACGGAACGCCAGCCTACAATTAGGAGGTTATTTATGTTCGTTTCATTTTCCCGAATAATTTAACGAGCCGGGTGGAAAGTCGTGATAATGTTTCCACTTTTTGTACACCCTATCACAGGCATAGAGCAGAGTCTCAATTTGGCAAACAAAACTGAAATTCAATTAACGATCATTCCCCCGGCTCATTGATCGATCAATTTGCGCTTCATTCGAAACTAATAATTCAATTTCGTCATTTACTTGCCGTCGCGCCATCCCCCACAGTCGTGCTCCTTCGCAAAGTTGGCGTGCAAATATTTTCCAAGTGATTAAGATTTTAATTGGGTTTATTGTTTGCGTATTCTGCTCGGCTGGGTATCGCGCCTGGCTGCCAACTAACCAACCAACCGGGCACACGAAGCGAAGTTTGCGTATGGGCTGAGTCTATTAATTTATCACGTCCCATGCGGTGCGGTGTCTGCCAGGCTGGCATGTGTTCATTAGAGTTGTCCAAAGTAGGCTAAATTGGGCATCACCCTGAAATGGGAGTTTTAGAGGGCAATACCGTAACCCGGTGTTAACGTACTTACCTTACCGGTCAGACTAAAGCCTTAGTGTCCTCTGTTGTACGCAGGAGTCGTCTCCATTCGACTCGGTCCATGGCTGTGCGTCTCCAGTTCCGCACTCTGCGAAGGGTTCGCAAATCGTCCTCCACTAGATCGACCCACCTAGCTCGCTGCGCACCTCTTATACCGGTCGGATGGCTCTCGAGAACCATTTTAATCGGATTGCTATCCGACAACCTGGTGACGTGACCCACCCACCGTAGCCTCCCAATTTTCGCGATGTGGACGATGGTTTGTCCTCTCAGCAGCTGATGTAGCTTGTGGTTCATTCACCTTCAAGTCCCGTCTTCCATCTGCACTCCACCGTAGATGGTACACAACATCTTTCGTTCAATAATTCCTAGGGCGCTTTGATCCTCTGCAAGTAGAGTCCATGTTTCGTACCCAGAGAGGCCTACCGGTCTATTCAGCGTTTTGTAGATAGTTGACTTCGTGTGACGGCGAACTTTATTCGATCGTAGAGTTCTGCGGAGTCAAAAGTAAGCATGATTTCCTGCCACAATGCGTCTCTGAATTTCTCTGCTGGTGTCGTTGTCGGCGGTCACCAGTGTGCCCAAGTACACGAATTCTTCAATCGCCTCGACTTCATCACCTCCGATAGAAACATGGGGTGGCGGGCGCGGTGATTCTTCCCTGGAGCCCTTTGCCATCATGTACTTTTTCTTCACGACATTAATGACTAATCCGATTCGCCTGGCTAGTCATATGTATGTTTCCGTCATCGTCTCAAATTTGCGAGCTATAGTTTCAATATCATCAGCGAAACCAAGCAGCTGAACGGACTTCGTGAAAATCGTTCCACTCGTGTTTATCCCCACTCTCCTCATTACACTCTCTAAAGCAATGTTGAACAGCAAGCACGAAAGACCATCACCTTGCCGTAACCCTCTGCGAGATTCGAAGGGACTCGAGAGTGTCCCTGATACTCGAACTACGCACATCACTCGATCCATCGTCGCCTTGATCAATCGTACCAGTTTATCCGGGAATCCGTATCCGTGCATAATCTGCAATAGCTGTTCTCGATCGATTGTATCATACGCCGATTTGAAATCGATGAACAAGTGATGTGTGGGCACGTTGTATTCGCGGCATCTCTGCAACACCTGGCGGATAGCGAACATCTGGTCCGTTATAGCGCGTTCACCCATGAATCCAGCCTAATACTGCCCAACGAACTCTTTTGCAATCGGTGATAGTGCAATAGTGGTATAAAATTTGAGATAGTACTTTGAAGGCAGTACTCAGTAGTGTGATCGTGCGATAGTTCCCGCAATCCGACTTATCGCCCTTTTTGTAGATGAGACACCACGATACCTTCCATCCATTCCTCCGGTCATACTTCCTCATCCAATATCTTGGTATAGACCCAGTGTAGTGTTCTCACCAGTGCTTCTCCACCGTATTTTAGCACCTCTCGACAACCTCACGCTCGCTCGTGAGAATATTCCCTTGAGCCGAGGCCCGTAGCGTAGTGGCTACACGTTCACTTCATAAGTGAATGGTCATGGGTTCGATCCCAGCCCCGGCACTTGCAATTTTTCGTCAGTTGTTCTTCCCCCCGAGAGCGGCTGACACCTGACCCTCTTCTGAGCATATGCTCTAACCGGACCCGAAAACTTTGGATATCGGCTACAGCAAATCATAATGGACCCCCAATCGAGCTGGAAATGGAACAAAAGCCCTCTTTTATCACGCTCTTTCTTATGTTTATCAAAGAGAATGAACGAGAAGAAAGAAAAAGCTGCTCACGCTAGTGGTGGTTTCTATAGGGTTTGTTATTCTGGGATAGAATGGCAAGCTAACTCTTTTTACTTCTTTTGTGTCCGGTTGTAGTGTAGGCATACTGTAGAGATGTGTTTTACATTTGTGCTTACGAATAATTTTATCTACAAAAGACAGATCGTACCCACTCTCTTCGGCCCCTGAATAAATGCGGAATTTCTCTTCTTCGAACTCTTCTATTGCCATAGGTTCGTTAAACTGCCGTACCATAGAATGAAAGGCGGCTTGCTTCTGGGCACCGAAGGTATTGGAATCTGATGTGAAGCATCTGGTGGAGGTAGGCTTGCAGATCCCAAATTTCAGTATGCTGTCTTCATTTATGCTGATCAAGAAATCGAGAAAGGTGAGCCTTTCGTTTACTTCCTTCTCTACCGTGTTTATTGTGCTGTGTTGGAAGTTTAACATGCTCAAAGTTTGACCCAAATATTGCTCTTTAATTCATTGAGGTGATACGCGAAAATATCGTCAAGGTATCGCCATTAGATCCTGGGAAACAACTTCTTGTTTTGAGCATCGTTCTCTGAATCGCTCATGAAGAGGTCCGCTAGCAAAGGGAACAGTTTTCTACCCATACTGAGCCCAAAGGTTTGTCTGTTAACTCTCCCTCTATATGTGAGACAATTGTGGCACATGCACACCTGGGCTACGGAGAGATACGCTTCGCTATGATTTGGTGGAGTTCGGCTAAATTCCAAAATGACGACGCAGGCTTTGTGGCGCTTTCCTGAAACTAGTCGCAAACAGTGCCGTGATATCGAACGAGACCAACATTTTCCCCCGTCCCAACTTAAACACTCCAATTTGCTTCACCAAATCCTCTGAATTTCTCACGCATTTTCCATGTCTTCCGTGATATTCTTTTATTTCATATGTGGTGGTGTACGGATGATTGAAGAAATCGACTTCATTTATATAGAATTCTCATGGAGCTTCGGTAAGCAATACAAAGATGTCACCGCGGGATTCGAGACGTTGACATTTTGTTGAGCCTCTCTTCACCCATTAGAATTAGATGATAATATTATAATTCGTTCTGGGATTCCCCCAAGGATTTCTGAAAGAATACTTCCAGGCGTTAAAACGAAAATATCGTGTGAAACACTACAAATGCATAATAAAACAAAACCTTTTAATAGAACGCTACAAATGCTTGGTAAATATACAGGGTGTTAGGTTCCTGAGTGCAAACTTTTTAGAGGGTGATAGAGGACCATAAATGGAGAAAAAAATTGTTCTACGCATATGATCAAATCTCAACCGTTACGTAGTTATTGAACTTCCCATGTTTATGATTCTTATTGCCTTAACTGGCAATAACTTAAAAATGTTCAAACTTATCGAAGTTTTTTTACCCTTATTCGAAAGATTATTGAATTTTCTAACAAATGGCATCTTTGAATCGAATGGTTTAGTTAAATAACTAAGTTTTCTAGAGCAAAATAGCTAAAAATAGTGTATTTTTATTGGGTTTTGTCAATTATCTTTGATAAATGCGTAATAAATTAAAATTCTTTCTTTGGCAAAGTTGTGGCCCCTGTTACACTCTACAATTCGTTCTTTAACACCAAACTTCTATCTCTTATCGTTTTCTTGCAATTTTGATTTTAACATTGCATTTCAGATCATAAATTTGCAACTGTCATGGAAAGTACTTTTTTGCGCATTGTGCCGCACATTTAAATCAAAACTGCAAGAAAACGATAAGAGCTAGAAGTTTGGTGTCAAAGAACGAATTGTAGAGTGTAACAGGGGCCACAACTTTGCCAAAGAAAGAATTCTAATTTATTACGCATGTTTTAAAGATAATTGACAAAACCCAATAAAAATACACTATTTTTAGTTATTTTACTCTAGAAAACTTAGTTATTTAACTAAACCATTCGATTCAAAGATGCCATTTGTTAGAAAATTCAATAATCTTTCGAATAAGGGTGAAAAAACTTCGATAAGTTTGACCATTTTCAAGTTATTGCCAGTTAAGGCAATAAGAGTCATAAACATGGGAAGTTCAATAACTACGTAACGGTTGAGATTTGACCATATGCGTAGAACAATTTTTTTCTCCATTTATGGTCCTCTATCACCCTTTAAAAAGTTTGCACTCAGGAACCTAACACCCTGTATATCATCAATTCGGGGTAATGGCTTTCAGTCTGTGGCAATTCAAAACGGATTCTTATGTTTTCAACCGACGTTTCGGACACATTTATTGTGCCTTCTTTTTGGGAATCTAGTGGACAACTGTTATGTTACTGTCAGAAAGTCCCGTTTGTCGTTAGGGGCTGCAGCATAGGCACCTTTGTCAACTTATGTTCCGATAATTCGACCACTTCGTTCAAGCCGTGGGTTGATTTTCGGTGATGGGCCGGAAATCGATCCGGCTCGCAGAAATGAGGTGCAGTCTGTTCCCGCCACTTTCACACTTGTTCAGTAGGACCGTGTGTTTGCTGCTGGGGAGGGGGGTAGGGGGGGAGGTGGCCGGTTGTTAACACGTGGGGCGGTTGACCACAACAAGATCCAGAGGAGCCTGAAGAAGGACTATCCGAACGTGATCATCAGCTCCAAGAACGAGAAGATCGTAAGAAACATGCTGCCACAGGTGAAAGATCCAGTAGAAAAGCTGAACCGTTCGAACGTGATAAACAGGATCCCATGCGCAGACTGTTCGGCTTGCTACGTAGGTATGACGTCGAACCAACTGCGAACCCGGCTAGCCAGTCACCGCTCCTGTTCCAACAAACTGCGAAGCTTGTGGGAGCGGAGAAAGTTGACGCAACTCTCTGACGGCAGCAAGCCGAATTCTGTGCCGGATGATCCTATGTGGACCATATTGTCACGCTCCGTATCATCCTGGAGCAAATCAATGAATTCCAACAAGTGTCTACATGGTGTTCATTGATTACGAAAAAGCTTTCGACCGTCTTAATCACGAAAATATGCGCAAGGGCCTGATTGAAGCACAATACAGGAGATTTTCGTGCAGCAACACTGGTGACGATCGATTGGTTCATAAAAAAAGTGGGCAGTAATGAAAATTCATAATGGGAATAATACTTGTAAATTGGTCGTTTGGTCAGTAGGAGGACAGTAATAAACTTACAGATCTGAAGGTGGCTGAAGTTCAGCAATCAAAAATCGAATTAATCATAGGAGTCGAGCATATGATAAAATTATAACGCATCAGTCTGAACAGAGAATTTGGAAAGATACATAAGTTGCAAAAAAAAAACGATCTTTTATTCTTCAGTCCCTGCGCTGAAGATCAAGCCTAGCCCCTAGCCCTGTCTTCTGTTCAGTGCCCGTTCCTGCCATCCGTTGGCTTGCAGTCGTTGTAGGGAATGTTGAAAGATCGACATAGGTGCACGGATCAAGATGGCGAGGACTGCCTTTGCAAGTTTAAGAAATGTATGGAAAAACTATCAGATTAGTCGGCGCAACAAAATTCGAGTTTTGAACTCGAACGTGTACTGCTGTACGCCTGTGAAACTTGGTGTGTATCAGTGACAAACGCTCAACGGAAAAAAATATTTTGCCTTTTTTTTGCCGATTTCGTGCAACTTTTTGGTTGGTATGAGGAAAGTAGTAAAGAATCACAATGATATGTATAAAAATTGAAACGATTCATACTTACCTTACCGGTCAGGCTAAGGCCGGGGTGGCCTCTGCTGTACATAGTAGCCGCCTCCACTCCACTCGGTCCATGGCTGTTTGTCTCCAGTTCCGCACTCTGCGTAGGGTCCGCAGATCGTCCTCCACTTGGTCGACCCACCTAGCTCGCTGCGCTCCACGTCTTCTTGTACCGGTCGGATGACTCTCGAGAACCATTTTAGTCGGGTTGCTATCCGACATCCTGATGACGTGACCCGCCCACCGTAGCCTCCCGATTTTCGCGGTATGGACGATGGTTGATTCTCTCAGCAGCTGATGCAGCTCGTGGTTCATTCGCCTTCTCCAAGTCCCGTCTTCCATCTGCACTCCGCCTTAGATGGTACGCAACACCTTCCGTTCGAAAACTCCAAGGGCGCGTTGGTCCTCTGCACGTAGGGTCCATGTTTCGTGCCCATAGAGGACGACCGGTCTAATCAGCGTTTTGTAGATGGTTAACTTCGTGTTACGGCGAACTTTTTTCGATCGTAGAGTTCTGCGGAGTCCAAAGTAAGAACGATTTCCTGCCACAATGCGCCTCTGAATTTCTCTGCTGGTGTCGTTGTCGGCGGTCACCAGTGAGCCCAAGTACACGAATTCTTCAACCGCCTCGATTTCATCACCGTCGATATGAATTCGGGGTGGCGGGCGCGGTGATTCCTCCCTGGAGCCCTTTGCCATCATGTACTTTGTCTTCGACACATTAATGACTAGTCCGATTCGCCTGGCTTCACTCTTTAGTCGGATGTACGTTTCCGCCATCGTCTCAAATTTACGAGCAATAATATCAATATCATCGGCGAAACCAAGCAGCTGAACGGACTTCGTGAAAATCGTCCCACTCGTGTTTATCCCCGCTCTTCTTATTACACCCTCCAAAGCAATGTTGAACAGCAAGCACGAAAGACCATCACCTTGCCGTAACCCTCTGCGAGATTCGAAGGGACTCGAGAGTGTCCCTGATACTCGAACTACGCACATCACTCGATCCATCGTCGCCTTGATCAACCGTATCAGTTTATCCGGGAATCCGTATTCGTGCATAATCTGCCATAGCTGTTCTCGATCGATTGTATCATACGCCGATTTGAAATCGATGAACAAGTGATGTGTGGGCACGTTGTATTCGCGGCATTTCTGCAACACCTGGCGGATGGCGAACATCTGGTCCGTTGTAGCGCGTTCACCCATAAATCCAGCCTGATATTGCCCCACGAACTCTCTTGCAATCGGTGATAGACGGCGGCATAAAATTTGAGAGAGTATCTTGTAGGCAGCGCTCAGTAGTGTGATCGCGCGGTAGTTCCCGCAATCCAACTTGTCGCCCTTTTTGTAGATGGGACACACGATACCTTCCATCCATTCCTCCGGTAATACTTCCTCCTCCCAAATCTTGGTAATGACCCAGTGTAGTGCTCTCACCAGTGCTTCTCCACCGTATTTTAGAAGCTCGCTTGGTAGTTGATCTGCTCCAGCGGCTTTGTCGTTTTTCAACCGGCTAACCTCCTCCTCAATCTCTTGGAGGTCAGGGGCCGGAAGTCTTTCGTCCTGTGCACATACTCCTAAATCTGTTACCACGCCACCTTCGGTACTTGCAACGTCGCCATTGAGGTGCTCATCGTAATGCTGCCGCCACCTCTCGACCACCTCACGCTCGCTCGTGAGAATATTCCCGTGATTATCTCGGCACATGTCGGCTTGTGGCACAAAGCCTCTGCGCGAGCGGTTCAGCTTCTCGTAGAACTTTCGTGTGTCCTTAGCGCAGTACAGCTCTTCTATCGCTTCGCGATCTCGTTCTTCCTGCTGGCGCTTCTTCATCCGGAAGACTGAGTTCTGCCTGTTCCGCGCCTGTTTGTAACGTGCCTCATTCGCTCTCGTACGGTGTTGCAGCATTCTCGCCCATGCTGCATTCTTCTCGTTTTTCAACTGTTCACATTCGCCGTCGTACCACAGAGAACAGACATCCAAGTCCAGTTCCGAAGCTGTGTAAGGAATTTAACGGCCATTTGAAATCGCCAACACAAGTGGCAATAGCGTGGCGCTGCAATCGGTTAATTTCTCATACTAATTTAATTCACCACTTGAAATGTTTCAATTCATCACTGACTGTGGCAATATGGTGTTTGGTGGCGTTAATGTTGTCATCATGTATTGGTTTGTAACCCTACTCAAGTAAAGATTCAAATCCTTACACAACTTTCCGAATGAAATTTGTTCTAGCCTGGATGTCTGTTCTCTGTGGTCGTACCAGTCGTTTCTGTGATTCGGAGTCGCGAAGCCTAGTGCTGTAGCCGAGGTACTACCAATGGCGGATCGGATGTCCCTCCAGCTGTCATCAAGTGTAGCTGCGCCAAGCTGCTCTTCCGTTGGTAGGGCCACTGGTAACTGCTGCGCGTAGTCTTGAGCCACTTCTACGTTACGCAGCTGCTCGATGTTGAGCCGCGGCATTCGACTTCGATGCGTGGTGATAACTGTCGAAAGTTTTGAGCGCATGCATACAGCGACTAAGTAGTGATCCGAATCTATATTCGCACTGCGGTATGTGCGGACGTTGGTTATATCCGAGAAGAATTTACCGTCGATTAGAACGTGGTCGATTTGGTTTTCTGTTTGGTGGTCGGGTGATCTCCAGGTGGCTTTGTGGATATCTTTGCGGGGGAAGAAGGTGCTTCGGACTACCATACCACGAGAGGCTGTAAAGTTTACGCATCGCATACCGTTACCATTCGATACGGCGTGCAGGCTGTTTCACCCGATTACCGGTCTGTACATTCCCTCCCTTCCTACCTGCGCGTTAATGTCGCCAACGATTTTATGTATGTTGATTTGTGTATCGAGTGAGTTTGTGAAATGTTATTTTAAATGTTTGATGTTAATTTGTGTCAATTTTAATAAATAATTAGGCCCTGAAGATGGTCCAATAGCCGGACCGAAACGTCGGCGATGATAGAAGATTAATCAACGCAATTTATTAGACTGAGAGCCGAAAATTGCGTGTAGAACGTTTCTTTCTCGTCAACAGGTCTCCCTTCGTGTGGGAAGTGCACGTTGATGATGCTATAGTTGAAGAAACGGCCCTTAACTCACAACATGCACATCTTTGCGTTGATCGGCTGCCATCCGATCACACGTTGTCGCATCTTTCACAACACTATAAATCCTGTTCCCAGTTCATTGGTGGTGCCACAGCTTTTACAGCAAAAATTTTCTTGTGATATCACATCATTTTCGCTGCACATCAGTCGCGTCGTTAACGTGATGTACAAATTACATCCCTTCCAGGTAGCTAATTAGCCGCCGCAGCTTGACAGAGGGTCTAGCAATCGCTAGAACAGGAACGGTAGATGATTCATATGTAAGTTAAATATTGGCATGGATTCGTACACTGATCCGTTGATTGAGAGGCATATCGCTTTCCTCTCGGCTATTCCACCGAGTTAGAAGGATAGATGATAAATGTGAAACTGCTTTCTAGGTATTTGCTGGAATGGGTTTGTTGACACTTTCCGGTGCCAACTAGGGTGTACATTGTGAGTGTGATAATTGTTGGAAGACGATGCAACAGAGTGAAATTACGTTCGAAATTGGATACGTCGCAAGAAATTACGCGCCTGGATATTACAAAATTATTTGCTGTGTTGGTAGAAGGTAGCCGCTCGATGCCCGCTTTTCCACACTTTCTGTCCTGGACTGGATCCTTGGACTGGACGTCCAACAAAATTCCTGCAACGCCACGATGTCGAAGTTGCGGGGATGTAGTTCGTCGTAGATTATCCTGTCACATCCTGCGAAACCAAGTGACTTGCAATTCCATGTTCCAAGTTTCCAATCGTAGTCCTTATTTCGTCGCGTGAGTCTTTGTCGATTGTATCGAGTCGTATTTTCTCCTATGTTATTCACAATGGGGTTTTTTTGCGGGTGGCTTTTTGGGCCTACGCCAACACTCCTGTCTCGTCGGAGGGCCATCGTGCCAGTTCTGTTTAACCTCCCAACCAACACTGGGACGACTACGCTGATAGGGCTTCCATCTTGGATCTAGCTGGTCTTGATGCAGCATTTCTTACTCACCTGCTGGATGCCAGAACAGACGCTGTTTGAGCCACACCTTCTTGGTGAACAGACGCTCGGGTCGTACCTCCTCAATCTAGCTGAAGTCAGGAGGACAACAGTGCCCAGGCTGCACTACCAGCTACGCACACACCTTTTAGCGGGGCGGTCTTTGTTATCTCTTGACTCGTGGAAGCATTAGGAAGGAACTTGTGAGGACCAGAGCTATGTTGGACACTCTCCTTATCGACTCACCGTTTTGCAGCCCACGAGATCCTGGTAGGGGAGATCGGGTTATAACGCGCTCTCCAAGGATTGACTCAGTTTTAGGCATGAAACGCACAATAATGTCTAGTTGCTGTCATCCTAAAGTTCTATATGTATTCTTCCAATTATTGATAACGTCAAAAAACGTCGTGGAAGCTAAATTTGAAAACAAATTTGGTCAAATATAAGTTGGGATGAATCGCGCCATCTGTACGGAAAAAATGCACCGATAAATGTAAAACGCCAAGAAGTAGAGTGATGTGGGTATAGCATGTATCACGGCGTTCAATCGACTTTAGTGCGACAGCTAATAATGCAAATAATGCACATTTGAAAGGTTCCCATTTTCGTCTCTGTGTAACTGCAGTCATCATTCATGCACCAACGGCAGGAGTCACGGCGAAGGGCGGCCCATTTTGCCCCAAGAGTTCTCGCGATTTTGGATCTTAAAATAGGCGTTTATACACTTGAAAGGGCACTTTTTGGATGTAAACACGGTCAACCCTTCTAGCTTTACGATGGCTGGCCAAGCAGTTGAGACGAAGGACACATCTTCAATTTTGACCAAACGCGGAAATTTTGGAGAAAATAGGAAATCTGGCGAGCAGAACGTTAACGGAGGCCTTCCACATCAAGCTGCTAGGCGAAGCACGAACGGTGAACATGCAGCGCTAATGTGGAGGTATCGATTCCGCATATAACGGTCTAGTGTGCAAACATCGAAGTTGAACTGCATGCACATACAGGGATTAAAGACCAACACCATACGAGTGATCAACACGAAGCAAGTGGGCACAACACACAGCAGCAAAAAGAGGGGTTATTACTGCAATCACACAGGTGATAGGTTTATAAAAAGTGGGTAGTAATGAAAATTGTAAATAAGAATAACACGTGTAAAGGTCTTAATGAGACCGTAATAAACTTCCAGATCTGATGATGGCTGAAATTCAGAAGGCCGAAACGTTATGAACTTCGAGTTGGAGTGTGTGTTATTACCGAAAATAATCAACAACCTACATAGAAATGATCTTGTTCCGACTTTTCGAACCCTCTAAGCAGAATACCCTCTTCAAATGAATGATTACACTCATTCGAAATACAAATGTTTATATCCACAGACTAGAAACGAGTTCATATTCATACAATAAATTCATAACGAAGTAAGCGATCAAAAATAGAATTAATCATAGGAGTCGAGCATATCATAAAGTTATAATAAATCAGCAAATCAGTCTTAACAGAGAATTTGGAGAGACAAGTCGCAAAACAAACCGATCTTTTTTTCTCTGTCCCTGATCCCAAAGATCAAATCTAGTCAAGCCTGCTGTCCGCATCCGTTCTTGCCATCTATTGGTTAGCCGTCACTTGTCGAATTTCAAACCAAGCCCTGTCTTCTGTCCAGTGCTCGTTGCTGCCATCCGTTGACTTGCCGTCGCTGATTTTGGTCGTTCATCTGGTCGCAGTATGATTCAAGTTTCGATGTTGTCCATCCACCGTCTGTCTGTCTCCTGCTGAAGATTCCGGCCTCGGTTCACACCGTCGGCCGGTTACCTGTCCGGCGTTCGGTGTCGGTCTGCCGACCGCCTCCCTGATGGATTATGGAAGGTCATCACAATTAGATTAGACCCAAACTCCATTAGGCAGTAGGGAACCCGCCGTCTCCGGATTGGCGATCCATAGCCTTAACCAGTAGGCTAACTGGAGACCCTCAAGATTGAGATAGATGCACGGATTGAGAAGGCAAAGGCTACCTTTGCGAGTTTAAGAAATATATGGAAAAACTAGGGGTGGGTAATGTATGAGACATAACCGCAATATTGACGTAGGACAAAGGCTAGAACGAAATTCCGATTTTTCGGGTCATTGACAGTGTTCTTCTAAATACACGGACTTGTCACATGAAAAAGCCTATACAATATATTTTTTTACAGACGCTGGCAAAATTCAAATGGGCGGATTGATGTGTAGATCAAAATTGTTATGTTATCACTTTCGCTGAACCCATTCATAAGTATCTGTTGACTAATTCAAGAATTATTTAATTTTGATGGTATTGGTTGTTCATTCAACCGTTCTTTAAAAGATTTTTTATAGAACGGATAAAATTAGTAGAATATTGAATGACTTTATAGATCATAGCTTCCCAAACATCGTTTCGCGATATAACCCCAACCGTTTACAGGCACGCTTCAATTGTTCCACGCAAAGTGAGGTGACGACAGACTAGGGGGTCGCAAAAGTAATGTTTGGAAAACGAAACGTTAGATCATTTTGGAGTATCTCGTGAAAAGTTCTGGATTCGGCAATACGTTGTATACTTCTGAGAAGAATAATTAGTGGTCGAGCCGGCTATACTGTTGCTAGGCTTTCAGTCTGTTGCTTCTCATTATACCCGACTCATAACTCTTGAGGAATAATTTTTGGTAATCCTGAAACGAATCGTTCACCAATGGGTGTTGGTTTTATTCACACTAAATGCAGGATGCCACCGAAAAACTGGCCCACCGCTTGCTGCCGTGGATGAGATTCCTGGTTCTATCAGCTAGTGCTAGATAGCCGAGAGTCGGTGCGGGGATGACATCCTCTCCCCTTGACTGATCCAACGAAAATGACGAAAGAAAACAGAGGAAGAAGATTTTATCCCCCTAGATTAGCTGGTGAAGTACTTCCCATTTACTGGCATTCCAGAAGTATTGAATGGTAACACTTATTTTAAATTGATAAATATTAGAATGTATCAATGTTTCTCGCAAAATTGTCCCGATAAAATAATGCGTTGCTAAATTTCGGGTTGAACGATTAGTGTTTGACTTCGCTGTTGCTTCGCCACCAAGCATTCAATATAGGGTCTTGTACCATTTGGGCAGGTGTATCTATTTTGGGCACTTGCCGCTATAACTAAGACAATTTCAAACTGATTGATTTGAAATTTTGTATAGAGTTAGGCACGTACAGTATCTAACCCTGAACAAAAATTCAAATCAATCGGTTTGATATTGACTTAGTTATAGCGGCAAGTGCCCAAAATAGGTACACCTGCCCAAATGGTACAATACCCTATCACTTTGCGCTTGCACTACCTTTTTCCTGATCGATGGAATAAAATATACCGCATTTAGTTCACCACTGGACTGCGC
Source organism: Aedes albopictus (assembly GCF_035046485.1). Taxonomy (NCBI): domain Eukaryota; kingdom Metazoa; phylum Arthropoda; class Insecta; order Diptera; family Culicidae; genus Aedes; species Aedes albopictus. Next base: position 237,538,555 of record NC_085136.1, on the reverse strand, counting down.
ACTGAGTCTTCATAAGGGAACGTCCATAAATTACGTCACACAAAATTTGACAATTTTCAACCCCCCTTCCCCCTATATCACACTTTTTGTATGAGGCCTCTAAAATTTTAGTATGGGTCGTCACACTTTGCCGAACACCCTCTCCCCCCTCAAAACGTGACGTAATTTATGGACGTTCCCTAAGTGCGAAAACGTAAAAACGTAAATAAAACTGCGCGATTGCATCAAATCAAATTGATGTCTTCGTTGCACTATTTCTTCGATGTATGCTGAATAAGTGCTCTGAAGACACCAAGTTGATTGGATGCAATCGCGCACTTTTATTTGCGTTTTCGCACTCGTGAAAACTAGTGCGAGAGTCCAGTGGTGAACTAAATGCGCTATAATTATCCGATTCATAACTCTTTCGAGAACATTTTCGTTGGTCCTGAAAAGGACCGTTTGAATAATGGACGATTTTGATGAATTCTCCCTGCCACGCAATATGTGTTGGTTTTCGCCGCGCTCAATGCTAGGTGCCTTCTAAAACTCATCCACCGCTTGATGCCGTGCTCAGTGGATGAAATTGCGTGTACTAACAGCCGAGAGTCGACGCACTTGATGTGCAGCTGCCAGCTGTATCCACCTCCACCCTCCTTGATTGATCCAACGAAAATAACGTAAGAAAACAGAGGGCACAGCTTTTATACCTGTAGATTAGCAGATGAAGCTCCTTCCATTTGGCTGGCTTCCAGTTTATTTCGTTTGCATGCCCCGCCTACATGCACCCAGACGCTTCAAACGATTAATCAACCCAGAAACGAGCAAATTTTCATCGAAAAGAGCACCAAGCATTCATTCTTTCACTTTTTGGTTGCATCACGGTTTTCCTGACCGATGGAATGAATCCTGTTTAAGGAATCTGGACGATTTAAGAAAGAAAACTACATTAATTCACCATTTCACGCAATGTGTGTTGGATTTCTCCGCTCTGAATGCCGGATACCGTCGAAAATTGCCCCGTCGCTTGCGCTACCGTGGATAAGATTTAGTAACCGGCTTCACTGTTGCTGAGGCACGAGTATTCAATCTTTACTATTTGGTTCCACTACACTTTTCTCGATCGATTGATGAAAATTATCCGATTTATAGCTCATGAGTTATCATTTTCGGTGGTCCTGATAAGAATCGTTTGGTTATGAATTCACCATGCCAAGCAATGCGTGTTGGTTTTCTCCGCGCTTAATGCTGGGCCACCGAAAACTGACCTGCTGCTTACTGCCGTGGATAAAATTAGTAGTTGACTTCACTCTTGCTGACAAACGGAGCTGTCTTCCACTTTTCGGTTACAACACTATTCTCGATCGATGGAGGTATACTTATTCTTAACTCTTTAGGAAAGACTTTCTGTGGTCCTGAAAAGGACCGTTGGAATAATGAACAATTTTGATGAATTCATCATTCCACGCAATGCGTGTTGGTTTTCTCCGCGCTCAATGCTAGGTGCCTCCGAAATCTGGTCCGCCGCTTGCTGCTGTGCTCAGTGGATGAGATTCCTGGTACTAACAGCCGAGAGTCGACGCAGTTGATGTGCAGCTGCCACCTGTGGAAGTGACATCCACCTCCATCCTCCTTGATTGATCTAACGAAACTGACGTAAGAAAACAGAGGACAAAGCTTTTATACCCCTAGATTAGCAGATGAAGCAGATGGCTTCCAGTTTATTTCGTTTGCATGCCCCGCCTGCACGCACCCAGACGCACCAAACGATTAATCAACCTAGAAATTAGTAAATTTTCTTTGAACGGATGAAGTTACCAAAATATTAATTCGAAACATGTTAGAATTAAACAATGTTTCACTCAAAATTGTCTTAATAGGAAAATGCGTTACTAAATTCCAGGTGGAATTATCAGTGACCGGCTTCGTAACTGTTGCTGAGCCATGAAGCATTCAATCTTTCACTTTTTGGTTGCACCACACTTTTCTCGATCGATGGAGGAAAATTATCCGATTCATAACTATTATGGAAATAGTTTCGATGGTCCAGAAAAGTACCAGGACGTATGATGGGCAAATAATTTGCATTATTTCACTCCGCCACGCAATGCTTGTGGGATTTATCTGCGCTGAATGCTGGACGCCGTCGCGCCCGCCGCTTGCTGCCGTAGATGAGATTTATAACCGGCTTCACCGTAGCTGAACAACCACCAAGCATTCAATTTATCACTATTTGCTTTCACTACCACTTTCCTCGATCGATGGAGGAAATTTATCTAATTAACTCTCTAGGAATCATTTTCGATGGTCCTGAAAAGAACCGTTTGAATAATGGACGATTTTAGGAAGGAAATGAAATGAATTCATCATGCCACGCGCGGTTTTCTCCGCGCTGAATGCTGGATGCCGTCGAAAACTGGCCCGCCGCTTGTTGCCCTGGATGCGATTCCTGGTGCTATCGATAGTCGAGCGTGGTCGCTGGGTTGATGTGCCGCTGCTCAGCTGGAGGTGACATTCATCTTTGTTGGTGGTTCCAACGAAATCAACGAACTGCGAACTGCTCTCTCCTCGACGGTGGTCGAAATGGAACTGACAATCAGCTCTCGCATGATCGCATTCCTTCCTGCGTCGTAGCTCCACCGCACGATGTGCACCAATCAGAGAGCGTTGGTAGACTGAACGAGAAAATTTGTCCGCTACCCATATTTATAGATTTCAGCGATTTCAATGTCTGAATTTAAAACAACTTTTCAACTATTTATCAATGATTTTTAGGTTCACCAAATATTACAAATTGAACGTGGGAGTTTCATCTCTCGGATAACGGGATTTGTTTATCATTTCGTTCAGTGGGAAAGATACTGTGAGCGTTTAAAATCTTTCACTCAAACGTAACGCTCTTGGGTTCATAAATTTTGAAATGACACCGGGTATAGAAAACAGAGACGTAGTCCTACGTCAAAACAAACGGATTAGTCGACGCACCAGAATCCGAATTTTTAACTTGAACGTGAAATCTGTATGTACTGCTGTACGCCAGTGAAACTTGGTGTGTATCAGTGGCGAAAGCTCAACGGAAAAAAAAAAGTTATTTTGCCTTTTTTGGCCGATTTTCGTGCAACTTTTTGGTTGGTTTGAGGAAAGTAGGGTATTAAACAAATATAATTTGGACATGTATGTAATTTGGACATGCACGACAATGTATGCCTTGTTCCGGAGAGCTAGTAGATACTTCTCAATATGGGTTATTGAATAAAACAGACCCTATTATGATGACGTTGAAAATACGCTTAGCAATGACGAATTTTTTTCAAAATTATCAAAAATGTAAATTATTTCATTAAAACCCCTCAAATGCACAGGTATTCAAGACGACAAACACTTCACAGTCACATACAATCCTCCTCTTCTCCTCTTCTTGGCGTAACGTTCTCATTGGGACAAAGCCTGCTTCTCAGCCTGTTCTATGTGCACTTCCACAGTTATTAACTGAGAGCTTCCTCTGCCAATGACCATTTTGCATGTGTATATCGTGTGGCAGGCACGAAGATACTCTATGCCCAAGGAAGTCAAGGAAATTTCCTTTACGAAAAGATCCTGGACCGACTGGGAATCGAACCCGTCACCCTCAGCATGGTCATGCTGAATACCCGTGCGTTTACCGCCTCGGCTATATGGGCCCTTCACATACAATATTCACCCCAAAATCGATGAAATATTAGTTGTAGGAAATTTAAATGTGTTATTGCAATGAAGAATGTTCAATAAAGAAGCATTAGGCAGCCAATCTCTTAACATTCATCTAGAACGCTTAAAATAGGTGGTGTCCAAAATAAATTGCATGTTTTCTACTGTTAATATGTTTTGGTCATCTGACGAACTACATGGGGATGCTGTGCGATTGCATACTTGGAGGCTTATTCTGTGGGTCTGACGATATTTCCTCGATTTTAACAAAAACTGTAATAGTTATCAAAATAGATGCCTGTTAAGCGGAGAAATTTGATTATTTGCAAGAAAATATTTGTTAATTTATGCTACTTCCATGATTTAGCAGTATTCATGACTAAACATTGAGATAATTGCCCTGTCCAAATTATATATACCTGAGGGTGTCAAAAACACATATTCTGTGTCCAAAATTCAATTCTAACAGGCGATTGGAAATTGTGGTTTTCTCAGCTTAAAATACTTTCGTTGAGGTTTTTGTCACGCAAAGTTCAATCATATTATTAGCGTATTAGTAACTTTGCAAAATAATCAATTGGAATTTTTCCAACGTTGTCCTCAGCCTGTCCAAAATACATGAATTGCCCTACACTACGCGTGGCAAAAAACGATATAAGGAAGGTGAAATCTTCACGTTGTGAAACTTCAAGATGACGACGATAATCACCCATCATAATGGTGCGTTATGACGTAAGGTCTACCTAACAAGTTTTGATCTTGTCATTTTCTTTATTCGCTGAGGTCTCAATACAAGTGCAATTGATATATGCAATGTATATGTAAAAAATACAGGCAATAGAGCTAATATCATAACCCAATCTCGTGTTTAAATTATTTGATAATTTAAAAACTTTTGAACTGGAGAGATATTTCTGTAAATCATAGTTCAGCATCTTGTAAATATCATCGAGAGACAATTAGTGTTAATCAACCAACTCGCAGAGAAAAATCCCGCTGATCAGCTATTCATTCCAATTGGAGCAAAAATTGAAATATATGCTGCAGGAAATAAACAACAGTGACGATGAGCTGTGTTCCAATCGAGAACACTGTATTATTAGCCAAGGTAAAATATCAAATATTACTATTTACACGATGTTCACCAATTTGCAGACCCAACGTGGCTAGCCACGTTCCTAAACAAAAGTTGTTTTTTTTTATCCAATAAAAAAAAATCCTAGAATGCCAAAAAAAAGTCAATAGGGAACGATCGAATTCGTCTACCTCGGATCCTTACTGACGGCTGACAACAACGTGAGCCGTGAAATTCGGAGGCGCATCATCAGCAGAAGTCGGGCCTACTACGGGCTCCAGAAGAAACTGCGGTCGAAAAAGATTCACCCACGCACCAAATGCACCATGTACAAAACGCTAATAAGACCGGTGATCCTCTACGGGCACGAGACATGGACCATGCTCGGGGAGGACCTGCAAGCACTCGGAGTATTCGAGCGACGCGTGCTAAGGACGATCTTCGGCGGTGTGCAGGAGAACGGTGTGTGGCGGAGAAGAATGAACCACGAGCTCGCTGCACTTTACGGCGAACCCAGCATCCAGAAGGTGGCCAAAGCCGGAAGGATACGGTGGGCAGAGCATGTTGCAAGAATGCCGGACAACAACGCTGCAAAGCTGGTGTTTGCAACTGATCCGGTTGGCACAAGAAGGCGTGGAGCGCAGAGAGCACGATGGGCGGACCAGGTGGAGCGTGACTTGGCGAGCATCGGGCGCGACCGAGGATGGAGAGCGGCAGCCACGAACCGTGTATTATGGAGAAATATTGTTGATTCAGTTTTATCTTGAATTTGATGTAATACTAAATAAATGAATGAGGGAATGATCCCACGGGTGTGGTCGTTCATTTTCGGGCTTAAAAATGCTGGTGCGGACTTTCGGTACGTTGACTTGGCAAATAACTTGAATCCGCCCAATTCAAATGTTTGTCTTGTTCAATCATAGGACGCGTCGCTTTCAAATGTCACACTTTTCAGCTGTCACTGTTCAGACGTACGAGCAATTTAAAAAAAATGTGTGTTTCCAACACAGTCCCTGTGCGGCATGGGTGTTACCCAAAAATGAGTTTTTATTTTAGAGAGATCATAACAATTATGGAGGAGCTACGAGTGAGCACTGAATTTATTAATTCAGCATGGGCACGTCTTTCAATAACCACACTATATTAACTGATTTTAAACTTATATTTTCAGTTACTATGCGCTACAGGAGGCAAATTCTTGACATCTACAACCAACTCAAAAATGCATTGGACATTGAAATGCGTAATTAACTTATTTCCTACGCTGCAATTTGAACAAAAAAATTAAAATGAAGTTGTGTATTAAATAAAGTTTCTACTATATTATACCTCTGCAAACAATCCGAAATACTTTCCCACCTATCAGCGACGCTAGCGACCTCATGGATTAGTTAGATTTAACGTGCCTCATGCCGAGCCCTTGTTGGCCCTAGTATATTCGCATCTAGTGACCAATGTCAACTATCATGTATCTTCTATCATTCTCGCTCTGATGGCCAGTTTCCGATGAAGGAGGTCGACAACCGCGTGTCCTTTGGCACGCCATCTACTATGACAGCATATCGCGCACTACTCGGATAGTCCCCGGAGTGGAACTACCTTACACCGATAGAGTTCCTTGGCGGTGCAAACTCTTCTGAAACCATTTCTTCCCGAGCAGGTGCCAAGGTCAGCTCAGCGATTCCGGTTTACAAGAGCCACGACGACTAAGCTTTTTTCGTGAAAATACTCGGTTTTGTCCCCGGTCTCTCCCGACACGATAGTCCCAACTAATCAGGTACAGATGTCGTTCTAGCGATTCCTAGCGTTTGGTGATTGACTTCCAATTCACCAGCGCCGCTACGACTCCCGAAAATTTTTCGATGCAAATCATAGTAACGGAAACATATTTGCCCAATGCTAAACGGACTAAGTTGGGTCAACCACCAAATAGGGGGCGGTGGTGACCTCAGCATTCATCACCTCATTACGGCCAGTCCAAGATTGTGAGAGTCATTCACAATTGATACCTTCTGTCTCCATTGCTCAAGTCAGCATCTTCAATTTCCGGTTTTAGAGAAGGTCTACTCATTGAGATTGTAAGCATGCAGTAAAAGAGTCAAATGGTCAAAGTCAGGAACACGATTAGATATATAAGATTGAATAGATTCGAGCTAGTTTTCACCACAGTGTAACACATAAGAAAAGGGTTGTCCTTACGTTACATGAATTAATACTAATAAATAAACGTTTTAATGACAAGATCATCAACATCGCGCTTGAGTTTTGTTGAAAGGATGATATTTTAAGCAACGAGAAAGGCACCATCACCGCTAGGTGGATTAATTAGGTTTTTTTTTTTCATTTTATTTCACCCACCGTAAATGAATGTTTGGGGTTCATATAGCCGAAGCAGTAACTCGCGGATATTTGGCAAAACCATGCTGAGGGTGACCGGTTAGATTTTCGCAGTAGAAATTGAAGAATTGAATGAACATTCCAGTACTCTTAGTAAGTTTTAGAAGTTTTAAGGATTTTGATGTTTCAAGAGTATTTTCGAATGTTCTTCTTATTAATATTTCAGGAAAGTCCAATAACTTCAGAAAGTTCTCTAATTTTTTTGAAGTTTGAAAAAGCTATAGTGTAACGTATCAATGAAAACTTTCAAAGCGTTACGGACAGACAACGCTGGGAATTCATGCATATGATAGTGCATCCAGTAAAAACAATTTAACGTTATAATCTATCATATTTCAAGTACGGAATCTCCACCATCTAGCTGTTAGTAAAAGAAAACAAAAAAAACGTTCAAATAAACAATGGTTTTAACTTCCATAGTGCGCTAGAATGCTGGAAAATCTTATGAAAGAGATGCATAGTTTTGTGGACGGCGTTGAAGAAGCCTCGTCAACCAGGATGGTAACATCCTTGTTATTATACACCTACACATTTATTTTTATCCTTATCTTAAAATTGTATATTCTATGACAAAGCAAAACCATTAGGGGTTAATTAACAACCGTAACTATCACTCAGGCTCAAAATCAATCTTATGGATATAACATGCGTTATTCTGTGCAACCAATTCTTACGTGATCCTATCTTGGAAAAGCATACCATATTAGGGAGTTTTCAAACCATGAGTGACTGCCACAAAAATCTGCCCTTATGGATTAAAAGTTATCAAGTGCGGGCGCGAAAATATTTCAAGAAATATAGTTTTTGTTAAATTAAGTGGAAAAAGCTAATTTTTGAGTGGGAGTGAGGGAAATATTGAAAATAAGAAAGGTAAGAATCTATAGCACATGAAATTCATTAGGAATGTGAGCTAATTAACTCTCTTTTTGCTACTTGAAGTGACACTCGTCTTAGATGGGCTTCGTGTACAGGGGAACAGTAAATACATATACTGAATAGTAGAAATTGAGCAGGCGATTCTTACGATATTGATTGTACCGCCAGTCGGGGTAACATTGGGCCCAAAATCAAGTCAAATGTTTAGCTCAAAATAGTAACATTGATAAAAGTGATTATCAAAAAGTGGATAGTATATGTTGAATATAGCTTCTGTTGACCATCCGGTGTGGAAAAAAGTCACATTTAGTTAATTTTCCATTAAGAAAACCTGATATGAAGTTTATGGTTAGGCGTGCTGTAAAGTATCGTTGTTTTAAAATGCCCAGTAGAAAACAGCTGAACACCGAACATGTGATGTATTGCTGCTTTAAAGGTGTTTTTGGCAGTTGTTTTGAAAAGTAAAACGAGTTTTCTTGATTTTGTGTGCTATTTTGCATTAGCATCATATTTATTCCAGCAGTAGTACAAATAATTCATTGAGGGGGTGACTTTGGGCCATATAAAAGCAATGCAATCAGTACGAGAACCCTACAAATGTGAATTGAAACAAAAACAACTGACAGTATTTACATCATTTTATGCATAACACGGGGTGAAGTTTTGGAAATAACTGCTTGTAAATACCTGCTTCTATATCGTTGACAACGTCATTGGATAGTTGAAGAACTGCTTTTTCTAGCAGTTCTTCAAGAGTTTTTCCTTCATAGCGTACATCAGAGTTGGTGAATAAATTATGGGCAATTAATAGTTCTTCCTATTATTTATGTATATGCATGGGACACTCTAATGAACAGCCTACCTCAAGACTCTATAGTAGCTGTATTGTTTCACGGCCAGTGACACATGCTAGGAGCCGAGGTGGTTTTAATTGCTTAAAACCGAATTAATCGATTCCATCGAAAGTTTGCACACTGCCATTATCCGATTCATTTCGGGCATGATTTATGGAGTCCACAGTGCAAAGTGTCATAAACCGACGCAATGTCCACAAAAACCGGTCAACATTTTCTCGGACATATTTTCACACATCGAATCCAGCAAACCAAGCGTTGCAAGTTCACCATCTAAATCGAATAACATCTTAATTGGATGGAGTCCAGAATGTCTGGGCGAATCATCACATAGTAAGGACCTAAGGCCGGGGCGGGTGGGAAGCACGGTTCTCTAAACGGCCACATTCCTCGCAAAGGTACGTCTCCCGCGATTCCCTCCGTCGTCACCTTACCAACCCCGGAATGTTTGCAATACAGAGATGCCCCGGGAAACGAAATCGTATCCCTTAAACTAATAAAATTATCACGGAACCATACGATGATGCGACGGTAGGAGCTGAAGACGAACAACAACGAGCGAAGCAAAAACACTTCCAAAACATGAGAACCATGCTGTGAGGAGGTAATTTATTTGTTTTAATTTTTCCTATACACAGGAGTTCTTCTTTTGTCTTGCGGCCACCACCTTTCATACCTATCTACGATGGATGAAAATCTTTGTGTACGATTAAATTTTGGTGTGGCGTAAACAGTAAATCGCTGCGCTGCTTGGACTCGTTAATCATGAATAGGACCTTACAAATGCATTGCGGAGAATGAACGTTTTGATAGATGTTAATTTAAGCTAGGGCATAACGAGTAAACTTTGAACTGATTATGATGATTATTTGTAGGGTAATGAATGTAAAAAATTAGAATAAATTGCCTACATTCTGAGCTTTGTTTATTTTTGTTTTGTTTTGTGTTATTGGAAAGCCTTTGCGTGACATATCTTTCAGCCATTTAACGATGTTTGCCTCTTCATTTGCTGAAAACACCGTTGAGGGTCTCTCGAGATCCCTTGTTCTCGTACTGTGCGCTCAGACGATATGGGAGAGTTGAACGTGGAACTCCATATTTCTTTGAGGCAGTGTAAAACGACATAGCAGTATCTCGAACTTTCCCGAGTGTTTGTTACGACAAATCTGCATTGGTTTTCGTCGAAGGCTTCTTTTTGTTTTCTGTCGTTTATGAAAGTTTTGTAATCGTATCCATTGTTACGGGCATCAAAGACGCAAATTGAAATCAAATATAGTGTATGCAAATAAACCACCATGATTTTTCAACTGAATTATTCGTGACGACTAATGTGTGGCCGAATTTTCGTTTTATTTTCTATACAAAGGAAATCTAGTAAAGATGTTGAAAATGCGCATATTTCCTCTGTTTTGATGCTAAATGGCATTCTCGATGATGCTGAACAATCTACGTAGATTCTGTAAAACTTGAAAATTAAAATTTTAATCATGATTGATGATTAAAAAACGATAAAAACTGGCAACACTGCTTGCCTTCAATGCACTCTGCATTTACTCGGTAGTCGTGTAGAATTTTCTGGAGCAGTGAATAATAAACCACTCTCGCTTTTCGGGAGAAGTGGCACTTACCTTCCTTTCCCAGCATTGTAGCTATTCTTTCCTAAATCTCGTGCTTGTGTTTCGAATTCAAATACTCTAGATTGGCGAGCTCGTATTGCACCGGATGCTTCCGCACTTGCTAAATCAAGCGCTCGTCGTCAGTTGTCGAAAACATATTACAGCTTTAACTTTATTAACTTTCTGAATTGATGATGATGATGATGGAGAAGTGCGCGACTAGTTTCGTGGGTCGGTCGGTTTTCTCGGTAGGGTGATGGGGCCACGAGAGTGGAATGCGGAATCGGAAGCGGACGACAAATTTCGTGGGTCAGTCGGTTATCTCGAATTGCTCCAGAATTTTCGAGTGGCGGACTATTTTCAGGTAAAAGTAAGTAGAACGCAAGTGCGGATTCCGGAATAAGAATCGCTTCATTTGCAATAATTTGGTTACATTTTGTTCCTGCATACGAGTGTTCAATGAAGTTAGCAACATGTTCGATTTTGGCATGACGAAGGAGAACTTTAGGAATAGGTTAATAAATTAGATTAAGAACCAGTCTGTACGATTTTATCGAAGACATAGTAATCTATATATATAAAAGTCAATGTATGTATGTTTGTATGTTAATTTGTATGTTAATTTGTATGTAAATTTGTATGTTAATTTATATGTTCGTATGTATGTATGTATGTATGTTCCCGCATAACTCTGGAATGCCTACACCAATTTAAACCAAATTTGGTATACATAATCGTTAGGTTAAGGAGGTGGTTATAAGGGTATTGGAATTCAAGATGGCGGCTCGGGATCCAAGATGGCGGCCAAAACGACAGAATGTAAACTATTTAACGGTAAATCTGTCAAGGATACTACGCAATATGGGTATCTATCGATCGGGCTTGATGAGTAGAAGTGAAAAATCGATATTTGACGCCATTTTGAAATCCAAGATGGCGGACCATATTGCGGCCATGGCGGCCATGGAATGGTTGTTTGAGCTATGATACCATGCAATATGGGTATCTATCGATCGGGCTTGATGAGTAGAAGTCAAAAATCGATATTTGACGCCATTTTGAAATACAAGATGGCGGACCATAATCCAAGATGGCGGCCATGGAATGGTTTATTGAGCTATGATACCATGCAATATGGGTATCTATCGATCGGACTTGATGAGTAGCAGTCAAAAATCGATATTTGACGCCATTTTGAAATCCAAGATGGCGGATCATAATCCAAGATGGCGGCCATGAAATGATTGATTGAGCTATGATACCATACAATATGGGTATCTATCGATCGGGCTTGATGAGTAGCAGTCAAAAATCGATATTTGACGCCATTTTGAAATCCAAGATGGCGGATCATAATCCAAGATGGCGGCCATGAAATGATTGATTGAGCTATGATACCATACAATATGGGTATCTATCGATCGGGCTTGATGAGTAGCAGTCAAAAATCGATATTTGACGCCATTTTGAAATCCAAGATGGCGGATCATAATCCAAGATGGCGGCCATGAAATGATTGATTGAGCTATGATACCATACAATATGGGTATCTATCGATCGGGCTTGATGAGTAGCAGTCAAAAATCGATATTTGACGCCATTTTGAAATCCAAGATGGCGGACCATAATCCAAGATGGCAGCCATGGAATGGTTGTTTGAGCTATTTTACCATGCAATATGGGTATCTATCGATCGGGCTTGATCAGTAGAAGTCAAAAATCGATATTTGACGCCATTTTGAAATCCAAGATGGCGAACCTTAATCCAAGATGGCGGCCATGGAATGGTTGATTGAGCTATGATACCATGCAATATGAGTATCTATCGATCGGACTTGATGAGTAGAAGTCAAAAATCGATATTTGACGCCATTTTGAAATCCAAGATGGCGGATCATAATCCAAGATGGCGGCCATGAAATGATTGATTGAGCTATGATACCATACAATATGGGTATCTATCGATCGGGCTTGATGAGTAGCAGTCAAAAATCGATATTTGACGCCATTTTGAAATCCAAGATGTCGGACCATAATCCAAGATGGCAGCCATGAAATGGTTGTTTGAGCTATGATACCATGCAATATGGGTATCTATCGATCGGACTTGATGAGTAGAAGTCAAAAATCGATATTTGACGCCATTTTGAAATACAAGATGGCGGATCATAATCCAAGATGGCGGCCATGAAATGATTGATTGAGCTATGATACCATGCAATATGGGTATCTATCGATCGGGCTTGATGAGTAGAAGTCAAAAATCGATGTTTGACGCCATTTTGAAATCCAAGATGTCGGACCATAATCCAGGATGGCGGCCATGGAATGGTTTATTGAGCTATGATACCATGCAATATGGGTATCTATCGATCGGGCTTGATGAGTGGAAGTCAAAAATAGATATTAGACGCCATTTTGAAATCCAAGATGGCGGATCATAATCTAAGATGGCGGCCATTGAATGGTGGTTAGAGCTATGACACCATTCAATATGGGTATCTATCGATCGGGCTTGATGAGTAGAAGTCGAAAATCAATATCCGACGCCATTTTGGAATCCAAGATGGCGGATTACAATCCAAGATGGCGGACCATATCCCAAGATGGCGGTCATGGAATGGTGGTTTGAGCTATGACACCATGCATATGGGTATCTATCGATCGGGCTTGACGAGTAGAAGTCAGAAATAGATATTTGACGCTATTTTGGAATCCAAGATGGCGGCCATGAAATGGTGGTTTGAGCTATAATACCATACAATATGGGTATCTATCGATCGGGCTTGACGAGTAGAAGTCAAAAATAGATATTTAACGCCATTTTGGAATCCAAGATGGCGGACCATAATTCAAGATGGCGGCCATGGAATGGTGGTTTGAGCTATGATTCCATGCAATATGGGTATCTATCGATCGGGCTTGATGAGTAGAAGTCAAAAATAGATATATGATGCCATTTTGGAATCCAATATGGTGGACTATGAATCCAACATGGTGGACCATAATCCAAGATGGCATCCATGGAATGGTGGTTTGAGCAATTATACCATGTAATATGGATATCTATCGATCGGGCTTGATGAGTAGAAGTCAAAAATAAATATCCGACGCCATTTTAAAATCCAATATGGCGGATCATAATCCAAGATGGCGGCCATGGAATGGTGGTTTGAGCTATGATACCTTGCAATATGGGTATCTATCAATCGGGCTTGATGAGTAGAGGTCAAAAATAGATGTTTGACGCCATTTTGGAATCCAAGATGGCGGACCATAATCCAAGATGGCGGCCATGGAATGGTGGTTAGAGCTATGATACCATGCAATATGGGTATCTATCGATCGGGCTTGATGAGTAGAAGTCAAAAATAGACATTTGACGCCATTTTGAAATCCAAGATGGCGGACAATAATCAAAGATGGCGGCCATGAAATGATAGATTAAGCTATGATACCATGCAATATGGGTATCTATCGATCGGGCTTGATGAGTAGAAGTCAAAAATCAATATCCGACGCCATTTCGGAATCCAAGATGGCGGCCATGGAATGGTGGTTTGAGCTGACACCATGCAATATTGGTATCTATCGATCGGGCTTGATGAGTAGAAGTAAAAAATCAGAATCCGACGCCATTTTGGAATCCAATATGGCGGACTATAAATCCAATATGGCGGACCATAATCCAAGATGGCGGCCGTGGAATGGTGGTTTGAGCTATGACACCATTCAATATGGGTATCTATCGATCGGGCTTGATGAGTAGAAGTCAAAAATCAATATCCGACGCCATTTTGAAATCCAATATGGCGGACCATAATCCAAGATGGCGGCCATGGAATGGTGGTTTGAGCTGATACCATGCAATATGAGTATCTATCAATCGGGCTTGATGAGTAGAAGTCAAAAATAGATGTTTAACGCCATTTTGGAATCCAAGATGGCGGACCATAATCCAAGATGGCGGCTATGGAATGGTGATTAGAGCTATGATACCATGCAATATAGGTATCTATCGATCGGGCTTGATGAGTAGAAGTCAAAAATAGATATTAGACGCCATTTTGAAATTCAAGATGGCGGACCATAATCTAAGATGGCGGCCATTGAATGATGGTTAGAGCTATGATACCATGCAATATAGGTATCTATCGATCGGGCTTGATGAGTAGAAGTCAAAAATAGATATTAGACGCCATTTTGAAATCCAAGATGGCGGACAATAATCAAAGATGGCGGCCATGGAATGGTGGTTTGAGCTATGACACCATGCAATATGGGTATCTATCGATCGGGCTTGATGAGTAGAAGTCAAAAATCAATATCCGACGAATCCAAGATGGCGGACTACAATCCAAGATGGCGGACCATATCCCAAGATGGTGGTCATGGAATGGTGGTTTGAGCTATGACACCATGCATATGGGTATCTATCGATCGGGCTTGATGAGTAGAAGTCAAAAATCAATATCCGGCGCCATGTTGGAATCCAAGATGGCGGATTATAATCCAAGATGGCGGACCATATTCCAAAAGCCATGAAATGATAGATTGAGCTATGATACCATGCAATATGTGTTTCTATCGATCGGGCTTGATGGATAGAAGTCAAAAATCAATACCCGACGCCATTTTGAAATCCAAGATGACAGATCATAATCCAAGATGGCGGACCATATTCCAAGATGGCGGCCATGGAATGGTGGTTTGAGCTATGACACCATGCAATATGGGTATCTATTGATTGGGCTTGATGAGTAGAAGTCTTAAAATTGATATGTAATCTAAGATACCGGACTGTAAATCCAAGATGGTGGACCATAATTCAAGACGGCGGGCATGTAATGGTGGTTTGTGCCATGATACCTTGCAATATGTGTATCAATCGATCGGGTTTGATAAATAGAAATTACAAATCGATATAGAACGCCATTTTGGAAATCAAGATAGCGGACCATGAAACATTCGTTTACCATAAAAAAATTAACAGCCTCCTGCAACTTTTTGCGTTGCAACTGTATGGAGGACTGAGGAACATCGGCGGCAGAAAGCCGCCGATGTTCCGAAAGTCCGATGCGCCGTGTTTGCGTCGATTCACTTCTAGGCGAACAGCATATCCAAGCATTTGCCCGGTAGAATGCGAACATAGGTGTTATCCCTTTTTTAAGTCCGACGAGCGTAAGCGAGTCGGACAGCAAGCGTTTACACGTTGTAACGCTATCATATGTCTGTCTACTGATTGAGATTTGAAACTACGGCTTCGCAATTTGATAGGACACAGAGCACGCAACGAAAACTTACTGAAACACCCATATATTATAATCGTTATATTTCTCTATGAAACCTGAGGTTACACTGTTCAACACTAAATTTTGTTATGGGATGAGAAAAAAAAAATAACAGGGGTTTGGGACCCTAGAAGTGTCATAGTGAAAGAATTTTTGAAAAATATTGGAACGGGCCTTCACAGTTCAAAACCGAAGTTTGTATGGAGAACTTGGGGTGTTCAATTGATATGTGCTTAGAACGCGCTGTGCATATATTTAGGCGTTAGGCAATAACGAAACCAACCCAAACACCGAAAACGCCTAAAAATATGCACGACACGTTCAAAGTCACATATGTATCAATTGAACACCCCAAGTTCTCCATACAAACTTCGGTTTTAAACTGTGAAGGCCCGGTCCAATATTTTTCAAAAATTCTTTCACTTTGACACTTCTTTTCTAAGGTCCCAAACCCCTGTTATATTTTTATCTCATCCCATAACACCAAATTTTGTAAAATTTTGTCGAGCAGTGTTATATACATATAACACTTCCTCAAAGTGCCGATGAAAAATGGTGAGAACACATGATTTAGCTTTAATTTATTTTGAACTATTTGTTGACAGAGCAAAACATGAACAATCATAATTTATATTGAAAGCTATGAAACTAATGAATCTATCAAATACAATGTGCACTGTTGGCAGAAACGAAAATAAAATTCAAGTTACGGTATTGAACTTAGCCTATCTCTTTTCAGCTTAATGTTTTTTTTTTAACACAGCTACTGTTTTTAATTGAATGACTTCTTTGATTTCCATTCCATAAATTTGTATATTGTGCGGCCAACACAATGGCACACTATGCCGTTGAATCGTATCAGTAAATTTAAAGTTTAGTATACTCAGTATGTTTCGAAATTCTAGGTTTTTGACAGTTTTTCATATGGCTTTTATGTCACCTGGAATCTCTTCATCTTCAGCATGGTCTTGCGGAGAACCGGCACCCATTCGGTTAAATGGGACTTCACATTTGCTTCAATCATGCACAATAAATAAACCCGAGCAAAGCCGGGTCATTCAGCTAGTAATAAATAAAACAATCGCTACAAATATCTTCAGAAGTATTCAAATCAGAGCTATCCTTGGTATCGAATACCGTGAAACAAATGCCACACTCCTTTTGAGCATTTGATTGGAAAACCAAAGCATCTTACAGCTCCAAGTAGTATACTCGTCTCCTGTACTCAGCATTGATGGCTCTTCTTTCTACATCCTCTCCGAACCAAGTCAAGGCTTCGAAGCAATATTATCCGCATCTTTGATATCATTTACCTCAAACAACGAAAGTGAGCAAATCAATTTGCAAAGTTTTTGTCAAATCCCGGAATTGTTGAAAATAATTTGTTAATAATTTGAAATTCCGTAATTTCCTTGAATCAAAATCAAAAACGTTCAATTCTTTACGAGTAATATTTTCTTTCAAACTAGTTTCAATTTTTGAAACAGATAGATCTTGGCAACAATCTTCTGCCGAATTGACTGCAACGCCCTCACTCCCATTTTCTGCTTCCCACCGAATCATTTTCAGTTCTCCACCCGGTTTTACCACATTCGTTGATTCTGCTAACATCTCCTTCGCCTTTACACGCTCGTCTCTGATAAGTTTCGACATCCGCAGAATATTTTTGGATAGTCGGCACTTCTGCCGGGTAGTCCGAGAGACGTTCTTCTTCGCAAGACAAACCTGAGATCTGTCGATCAGACGCAGAAAACATCTACGACATTTTGATCACCCGGAATTCCATCTATCTAGAAGCCGTATATGTAGTAGAAGTCGCAACAAGCAGCACGTCTTAAAATATTAAGTCGCACATATTGGGAATGTTTTGCTAGTTATGTAGGGTCTGGGACCATTTTGACAGGATCACCTTTTTTGGGCACTTGCTGCTAAAACTCAGTCAATTTTGAACCGATTGATTTGATTTTTGAGACACGATCAGATACGCCATGCCCAAACATTCATAACAATCGGTTTGAAATTGGCTGAGTTATAACAGCAAGTACCCAAAATAGGTGCTCCGGCCCAAATGATTCCAGATCCTAATACATGAAGCGCTCGATTCCCCACCAGGGATGCCAGAAGATTTTTTGAAAAATCTATTCCGTGTTGGTTAAACAATCTGTATTCCATACAAATTCCAGAGCACAAAAGCACAAAAATCTGTTTTGAATATAAAACATAATTTATACTGATGCTGTAAATCTGTATACATGCATTAGCGTAAACCCTAAAAATTTATCGAATTCTTGATATTAAGACTGAGGGTACACCGAACAACAAAAATATATTGTTTTCCAGGAATGTCATGGTTTGATTCGTTTTGGCCTTTCTCTTTACTTGAACCATAGGGAATTTCGAGGAAAAATCCGTCACTACTAAGAGCCATGCATTCCCTGATTTTGACCGGGTTAGTGGTCCAACATAGTCAATACGTTGGATCATTAGTTTGTAATGCGTTGGAGACAAATTTGTAAATTTTGTCGTTGAGAACCTTAAAATCTTTATTAGGGTGGCTCAAGCTTGTATGGCAAAGCCACATGTCAAAAAGTTCGATGGGCCCCATTCTCATTTCGTTTTATATGATGCCACGATGCTCTGGCCAAATTTTCAGCTAAATCCGTTAACATTGCTAAACTCATTTCAAGTTTGTATGGGAGTTTATATGGGAAAACATCGTTTTTTGCGATTTTCTTCTGAGGGGCCCTAATTTTTCCTAAAACACGTAATCGATCCTATAGAAATATAGCCTGGGATGTGCCGAAAAACTTTGCCGAAGACCGCAGCGTAATCAGAAACTTGCGAAAAAAGATATAGCCTAGACAGTACGGGCCTATCCAATGAGATTTTATTGCTTGTTATTCCTTTACATGTTAAATGTTAAGCACCACCAGATGGTCTGCATGTAATATCTTTTCTTACAAGCTTCGGATGACTTTGTGGTCTTCGACAAAGTTTTTCGGCACATTTAAGACTATTGTTCTATATAATCGGTTATGTGTTTTAAGTAAAAATAGTGCCCCTCATATAGCCGAGGCGGTAAACGCACGGGTATTCAGCATGACCATGCTGAGGGTGACGGGTTCGATTCCCGGTCGGTCCAGGATCTTTTCGTAAAGGAAATTTCCTTGACTTCCTTGGGCATAGAGTATCTTCGTGCCTGCCACACGATATACACATGCAAAATGGTCATTGGCAGAGGAAGCTCTCAGTTAAAAACCGTGGAAGTGCTCATAGAACACTAAGCTGAGAAGCAGGCTTTGTCCCAATGAGGACGTTACGCCAAGAAGAGGAGGAGTGCCCCTCATGAGAAAAATGCTAAAAACGATGTTTTCCCATATAAACTCCCATACAAACTTCAAATGAGTTTAGCACCGCCCTAATGTTAACGGATTTAGCTGAAAATTTTACCAGAGCATCGTGGCGTCATACAGAACGAAATGAGAAGGGGGCCCACCGAACTTTTTGACATGTGGTATTTTGAGCCACGCTAATCTTTATATTTGTTTAGGAATTTCATAATGAGGTCCTTCAATTCCTCGTATGCCTGATTAGTTAAAGTTGTCGAAATTGCGCAAATGGATCTGGATAGAGTATTTGAAATCGATATCGAACCCGGGGTCTCCAGTTAGCCTAGTGTTTAAGGCTATGGTTCGCCAATCCGGAGACGGCGGGTTCGATTCCCGTTCCGGTAGGGATAATTTTCTCGACTCCCAGGGCATAGTGTATCATTGTGCTTGCCTCACAATATACTAATTCATGCAATGGCTGGCAAAGAAAGCCCTCCAATTAATAACTGTGGAAGTGCTCAAAAAACACTAAGTTGGAGAGAGGCAGGCCAAGTCTCAGTGGGGACGTAGAGCCATAAAGAAGAAGAAGAAGAAGATCGAACCCTTAGATATACACCGCCCATCTAACGATGCGAGGGCTTTTGCTGTCTATGGATATAGACTTTTGAAATGTTAAACTAATGGCATCTGTCAACATATAACCTTTGTTGCTTTGACGATATGTCTAAAATGTTCTATAGCCATTAGCATGCCAAACACTCCTTCTCCGTCGCGCAATAGCGGCGTGGAGTTGAAGAAATATGCAATACATTTTCTCTCTCCATCAATTTCCTGCGTCAGAACGGCTCCGACCGCCAAACCAGAGCTGTCTGTTTCAATCGTGAAAGGCAGTAAAAAAATTGGATTGGCTAGAATCGTGATATTGGAGCAACTATTTGGCTATAGTTCTTGATGCATCTCTGGTAAAAGCCAGCGAGTCCAAGAAGTTTTCTAATGTCTTCGATTATCTTTGGGGCTGGGTAATTCAATATAGGTTCGATTTTTGAACTATCTGCCGCGATGCTGATTATGTGACCGAGGAATTTCATGGATTTCTGGCAATACTGATAGTAAGGTTTGCGAACCTTAATCGCTCTGCTACGACTTGCAATAGCTGGAGAAGCTCTTCTAAACTGATGTTCGACGTAGTTTTGACGTCGTCCAGGTATACGAATACCCTAGGTTGCAAGTCAAATTTTGGAACTTTATTCATAAGCCGACAAAGTGTCGCTCCGCTGTTGAGTAACCCGAAAGGCATCGTTTTATATCGATAAAGGCCTCTATTTGTGCGAAAATCAGTGTATTTGTGTGAAGTATTTGGACTTTTCCAGGCGTTCTATGATGTTCATCATGTTTGGAAATGGGTATTCATCCTTTTTGGTCATTTGATTTAGACGACTAGCATCGAGACACAATCTCCAACTACCATTTGGTTTTGGGTAATAGGGGATTTACAAACTCACTACTACATTCATCAATAGCGTCCATGTTATAAGCCGTTGAATTTCTTTCTCAACTTCTGCTTCGATTTTTGGCGAGTATTTGTAATTTGGTATCTTTTTTGATTTGACCTCCGGAAGAATTTCAATGAAATGTTGTAAAACTTTAGTTCTCCCTATTTTCCCATTTTACGCTTGCGGAAAAAGACGTACTATTTCAACATACCGTGCTTTTTCTACTAAAGTTAAATCGTGTTCTGTTGAGAAACTGTCCATTTATATTTCTGATGTTTCTGGTTGTTCTAAGGATGGATTTGATAAGCTATCATCCGTTTGTGGATTGGGGTTTGTGTTTACACTATGCTTGTGGCCATCTTCGGTGTTCTTCTCGAACCCTTGGAATGAGCTAGTTCAATTTCGGTCCCTTCTCCTGTCTCCTGGGTTTTATATCAAACGCTCTCCAGAAATCATAACTGCAAATCAAACCCTTCTCGACTCTGGTATAACCACTGGTAGGTTATCATATCCCAAACATTTCAATTGCTCGCCGTTAGCTGTTTGAGCTTTCAGGCTAAGGTTGTTAAATGTTCAAATTGCAACGATTAATTAGTCCTAGTGAACTAATTACTGAGATACTCGTGCCAGGGTCTAACAAATCCGTAATATTAGTCCCCAAAAAATCGACATCAATTTGCGGACATGACCCCAAACTTTGTATTATTTTAGGATCAAAATCTTCTAAACCACGAATAACGCCTAAAGGTAGGCAATTGCTTAAGGAATGGATAGCCTATTTCGAATAAATCACATATTATATTGAAAAAGAGCACTTTCATAAAAGTTTTGTTTATTATTAAATAAATCCTACTCTAGGATATTATGAAGAAGTTATAAAGTGATTTCTAACCTAGTACTATATCTAGTATTCAGCGATGAGTCCCGAGCTAATCTTCTTTCGGTCCCTTGGAGTCTCCGGAATGCTATGTCCCTCGATTCGCCTAATCGTAACACAGCATCTGCCGTCCTTGGTAAAGCGACCGTGTACCGACCGCTAGGTTCCCGTTGAACCGTGCTGGAGAACCGTGCTGGTGAATAAGCCTTGCCTGTCCCTACCTCCTCGCTGGACCAAAAGCGAGTGATCAGAGTTTCCAAATTGTCCAGCGTGGAAACGTTGCAGCTGATGTGTAGGGAACGAGCTGGAACCGAAATAAACGCCGCTGACTACCCAACCGAACACGGACTCGGTCAGGGCTGGGAGTTGCTCTCCTAGGGAAATCCTCCTTCCGGATTCGAAAAACTTGAAAAACACTCGATATCGAGCACGAGGTCTACCACGCTCGATTCGAAGAAGGTGGGATCCGCCAGTTGAATCCACTTGGAAGAGTCCATCCATTGGTGTTGATGGCGGTTGTTGCGAGGTTAACTGTTACCTTTGGAAGAACTAGGAAACCTAACTCACGAGAGAAGTCGGAAACTCGTGACCGAAGAACCGCATGGATCCGTTGCCGAACCTTGGTAGCCGCTTGGCCAATTCCTGCCACCGAAGTATCTACCCGATCTCGATGGACTTGTAACCGTTGACCTAATCGCTGAGTAATAAAACTACTTTCGGATCCGGAATCCAGCAGTGCACGAGCGGGGAAGCGATTATTTATTTGTCGTCAATCAATACGTAGACCAAATTTTACAGTAAAATTTATAAATTTATAAATAAAGTCTGTAACAATGAAATTCTTAATTTCTATTTTCACCTGTCTTATTGCCTTGTGTATCTTGAAAAGAAAACATGTTTAAGTTTCGATCTATTCATTGTTATATCAATTGCTTCACAATAACTATTATAGCACGACATCATTCTATTAATAGGCCCATTAATGCCATAGTCAGTTCTTTGGTATTTAATATAAAATAGATTCCTATTTCTTAGTTGACGAGTGGGAGCGTAAAAATTTAGATTTTCTAGCATAACTGCGCTGTCGACTTTCTGTGATATAACATCGTTGATGAAGGCTATCATGGCAAATTCTCTTCTTTTTTTGAGACCAACCAAATTTATTAGCAAACATCGCGATTCATAAGAGGGCAAAGGTAGTGTCGTCCAGCCAAGCTTACGAAGCGCAAAAAGCAAAAACTGTTTTTGAACAGACTCTATACGATTTATATGCGTTTCATGATATGGAGCCCAAACAATACTACAATATTCAAGAAGTGGTCTAACATATGTAATATACAATGTCTTGATTGTGTAAGGGTCATTGAAATGGTAACTGAATCTCTTTATGAATCCTAGCTTGTTACTTGCTTTGTATATGATGTTGTTGTAGTGATCATTAAAACACAATTTAGAGTCAAGAATTATACCTAAATCTCTAACCTGCTTACTTCGTTCAACTGGTATTTTATTAAGGTAAATAGCTGTTGGTTCAACCGTATATTTTCTTGTAAATGAAATAGAAACGCATTTTTTAACATTAATTTCAAGCAAGTTTTTCTGACACCAGTTATGGAAAACATCTATTTCATTTTGAAATACATCAAGATCTGCTGAATTACATATCTCAAGAAACAGTTTCATATCATCAGCATATATTAGAACATTGAGGCGATTCAAGACACGTTCTACATCATTGACAAACAAAATGAACAATAGAGGACCAAGATGAGATCCTTGTGGTACCCCGGATGTAACCTCAATTATTTTTGTGGATATGCTATGTTCAAATCTCACTCTTTGGGTTCTATCGGATAGGTACGATTGTATCCACTTTAACAATCCAGGATTGAAACCAAGCCTACCTAATTTAAATAGTAATAAAGCAATATCAACTCTATCGAATGCCTTACTGAAATCAGAGTTCCTATTGCGTTTGTAGGTTTTATGAGCCTTTTGTTTTCTATTCTTAAGATTTACTATGTCATGATTGTACCATACAGGTACTCTATGTATGTTCACTTTCTTCCGCTTTTTAGGAACAGTCTGTTCAATTATATCGAAGATAGTACGATAGAATATATCGACACCCTGATCAATGTTTGAGTCACGAATAAGAGTCTGCCAATCTATACAGTTCAGTTTTCTTTTAATGAGTTCAAAGTTAGCATTTTTGTAATCGAAGCTTGGTTCGAAAAAATTGTCATCAGGCCTCACCGAGGTACTATGTACGAAAATGGAAAATTCAATTGCGGTATGAAATTTTTCATTTTTCCATAACGGGCTTAATGATTCTGACACACAAAAATCATCAGTCATATTAGTAAAAAGTAAATCTAAATAGGAATTATTCTCATTTCTAATATGATTGACTTGATTGAGACCAATTTCTGAACTGTTTTCGAAAAGGCATTGGAGTGTTTCATTGTCACCCACAATTGGTATCAATAGAGAGTCATTTTCGTCATCAATAACAAAATTTACAGATCGTTGATTGAAATCGCCATATACGTGAATATTTGTCTCTGGACTGAACTTTGAAATAATTTGCTCAGCAATAGTGAAAAATTTCAAGTATGACTCTTTTTTAGCATTTTCAGGTGGAAAATATACCGTTGCAAATATATGAACCTGACTCCCTATTGATGATTTGACCCAGACATGATCAAATTCTTTACACTTGCTGGTTGAAATTTGCTCCGACTCGTAATTGGCACTAATTGCGATTAATACTCCTCCGCCAGATTTCTTATTAGATACTGCTTTGTCACGATCATCTCTAAAAACGTTAAATCGACTTCCAAAAACTTCCTCGCTACTTATGCTTTCGTCCCAACTCGTTTCTGTACCTAATATGACAGAGAAATTACTAGCGGCAACCTGCCTATATATTTCATTAACTTTTTTCGGGTCCCTCTGTGATGTCCTGGATGATAACGGTTGCACCATGCTCCAAGACTCATCTGCTGTATGTCGGGAGCCACTCGTCTGAATTGAAGGGTTGAGAGTCTCACCCTGTCTGAATCGTATAAACTGGCTGTTGGTTAAAACTGCAGGAGGTCCAGCGAATTGACGCTTAGCTGCTTCCAAAAGTGCTTTGTCAGGTGGTGTACTACCGCCTTTCGTCCAAATGGTACTGCGCTTATTATTGATGTTGTTGTCCACGTTGTTGTTATAGTTGAAATATACGTTATTATAGTTATTGTCGAAATCCTGGTTGACTTTCTCGAATGGCCTTCTCCTATTACGGTTTGAACGATGTTTGACTGTTTTATGCTGTGAGTCATCATTCCAGTCAGCTTTCCACTTCTTCCAAATCGTTCGTCGTCCCTTGAACCACTTCCAACCATCATCAGAATTATCGTTTGCAGATGGGGCGAACAAATTTAAATCGATTTCTTCCAATTCGTCAGCAATTGTTGGGGTAGGGCATATCAAAGGAGCTTGTAGCTTCGACTCGAAACTGGTGAAAGCGGCAGACAGGGCTTTTAATTCATCTAACATATCCATATTGACAGATGTATTTGTATGATGATCCTCTTTACAGTGATGAAGAAGCTTATCAGATATTTCATTAGTCATAATTCCGATGCCGTCAATTCCATTTTGCACCGAAACCATCGATGACTTGAGCGATTCAATTACTTTAGTGTTAACGGCTTCTAGCATGTCGTTGAAAAACGATGACACTTGGTTCTTGATGGTGCAAATAGCTGCAGTGGAGGAGCTAGCTTTGTTTACATTTTTTAGCTCGCTTTTTATGCAGTCGAGCTGGGCCTCAATGTGGTCAAGCGCCCCATGTAAAACGCTATCGTGCAGCAGTTTTTGCGTAGACCGATGATTCACTTCAGTTTGTAGTTTAATTTGGTCAGAAAGAAGTGACTGTTGGCATATCAACTCTTTCATATTAAGATCCACACTAACGCGAGATTGGCACTCACTACATGCTGGAATCATATATTCACGCACCAAGTCTTCATGCTCTCGCTTGACTCCGATACAAGCAGCATGAAACCGCTTTGAACAGCTGTCACATTTCCACAAAAATCGGTTGTCGCTCACTCCGTTTTTACAAATTCTGCAGCTCATTTTGAAACAACTAAATGCTGTGCAGACAAGGCAAAAATAAATAAAATAAAATACGCGCGACTCGGACCGAATTGAAAACGCGACCGCACTGATCGACGATACGATAGGATATGGATAACGTCATCCTCGATCATCACAACTGCTGTTGCTAAAAGAACTTGTGTTGGATGTTGGTGTGCTACAGTGGATACTGCAGTTTCCGTGGCTGCCACATTAGCCACTTGGGAGTAGGATTCCTGTTGTTCCTTGGAATTCGACGGCTTGTTGCCCCTAGCAACTGCCACAACCTTGGGTTTCTTTTCTTTCTCCTGCTTGAAACAGACCAGGTGACACCCTTTACTGTTTCGACAGGAGTATTTGGATTGGCATTCCTCAGCCTGATGTCCCACCCTAAAACAGTTCCGACACAGGCCATGGGACCTCAGAAGTCCATCCCTGTTCGATACCGACATCCGTTGGAATCCGTTGCACTGGAAGAGGAAATGATCCGATGAGCATGCAACGCAGCGTCCCCTAGACGCCTGGGTAGATTGGGAAGAACTGTAGCTGGCCTTCATGGATGGTTGCTTCGATTTTGGTTGTTGTTGCTGCTGACCAGCACCCCTAGTATCGGTGGATTTCGGTGGAAGACTCTCCAAAACCTGGATTCGACGCCGCAGAAACTCGAACAAATCCTCTAGGGTGTCCTGCGCCTTTGTGGATGAGACCTCTTCCCACCCCCTACGCGTGACCAGGACCAAATCCTCCGTTGACCTTCGAATGGTTGGTTTGCCCAGACGTCCCAACGATTGATTTTCCACTAATCGTAAACGGATGCGATTGGGCTTGATTGGATTGAGGGAATTTCGCCCTCGGATGCCTCTGTGGAATGCAGAAGGCCGTTCTAGCTGCGATTACGCCGTATCCTCGGCAAATGCTGAGTTCACGGTCCAGATCAGACACATAGAAAACCAGGTGTTAGAAGGGAGTAATTTTCCTAGCTTGGCTGGACATATAGTAGCAAGGGTTCACTAATCTGCAGGAAAATCCTTTTGCCTGATGTCCAAGCCAAGTCGAATGGATGAGCAGCGATGGCGGTCCAGGAATGCAACGCCACGTCCTAGGCGCGCTGAGGTGTTGAATGGAACAAAGCCTCCAATTGTTCCCCGAAGTGATGGCGTTCGTAATCCAACGGTGATGGCGTATGATTAGGCGGCTCCAACCTCGACCCAGTGCCAGGTCTCGAAGGGCCAAATGAAGGGGCTAGGGTCCAATTACCTCGGTCGACGGCTCAGCAGCGGGTAGTTCCAACCCCCAACATCGATGGATGACTTGTGGCTCCAGTCACACAATGGGTGTTTTGCATGCACTAACTTTGGTCTTCAAATTTAGGTAGTTTCTTCTAGTGTTCATGTTTCACCATAGTAACAATGCACTCACGGCGGTCAGTTTAAAAGACACTATATTTATTGAAACATCCGGCGACATGCAAACGCGATTTATTGAACTTACGGCTATTTAATTTCGTCTTAACTACACTAGCACATTTACAACTAAAACATTAAAACTAAAACATTAAAAAACGGCCGTGCGTCTACCGCCCATGCTACTCGGTTGCCTGGTGGATCTGAACTGAGGTTTCCTCCGGATCGTTCAGTTTATATGCCCTCAAAATCGTGATGCGATGTTATCGCTCCCGAGAGTAATCTCGCAACTCTTATCGGTCCATCCTTATCACACCAGTTGGATAGGAGCCTTCAATGACGGGGTAATGATGACCATGACGACGATTATGCCTGTTTTGTGGGTTCGGCTGAGCCCAGGTAGCTGCTCTCCGTACTTTCGGCTATTTAGCTGATCTTCGTTCGCGCTGACTCCGCTGACCACAGTTCGCGCTGACCCGCACAGTGGGAAAAATCGACCCAAAAAACGGATCTTTTAACGCCGCTGGTTTCGGTACGTGAAGATGACCATTTCTGACGTAAAAAAAAAAAGAGAAATCGATTGATGCTAAATTCATTCACCGCACGGCACGGGTAGTGGTCCATTTTGCCCCATTTTGCCCTTTTTTCATACATGAACAGAATCAAAATGTATTTTCATACAACATGCACGACTGTAGATCATTGAAAATAGCTGCAGGTGTAATTAGAGGTTCATAGCAATCATAAAAATACATGAAAAATCCCTTCACATGCTTATTTTGCCTCATATGCCCCAACAACTGCTGGAAATTTACACTTTTACCTAATTATGAATGGATTTTCAATGTTACTGATTAGAAGTTGATTTTTTTTTGGCATAAACAAAAAGCGCTAAATCTATTTTCACCAGAATCATCTTTGGGAGTTGTCCAATTTGCCCCATTTTGCCCTATTTATTTATAAAAAGGATATTTAAAATGTATTTATAAGAAACAGATATTGTTGGGAATGTTGAAATTAGGTTAAGGAACAATTGGCAGCTAAGAGTAATCATGCGCGTATTTAAAAGATCTTTTCCCTATTTTACCCTACATGCCCCAAAACCTGCTGGATAATAACATATTTTGTATGGTTTTGTAATGTCACTGATTGCAAAACATGAATGAGATAATTTTTGATATATACAAATGCGGTTTATCGTTTAATACTAGAATCATTCCGTGAATGGTACAAACAGCTGTCCATGTTACCCCAATTTGCTCTGATTTTTTTGTTATGTAATGAATTTATAATTAATTAAATTATTATTCCTTATTTTTATTGGTGCTGATACCAATGTAATCGAAAATGCAGTCATATATACATATATGACTTTTTCTATAACTTCAGCTTTTTATGGGGAATTAAGGGTAAAATAAGCATTTGATAAAATGTGTCAACTATGAACAAAACTGATTAAATAGGCCGTCTTAAAGTACCAATATGTAAATATTAAAGATGCTACATTTAATCAGTTTGGTGCATGTTTGACACATATTAAGATTAAGATTAATGCTTATTATGCCCTCAATTCCCCACCAAAAGCAAGAATTAGAAAAAGTAAAATATTTTACCTGTCCTTTTAATTACATTGGTTTCAGTACCAGAATTCGATTAATACGGACATTAGCAAACACGAGAAATCAATTTATTCATGAGACGACAAAAAATCAGGAAAAATTGGGGTAAAATGGACATCTGTTTGTACCTTCCCATGAATGATTCTAAAGCTAATCGAAAGACTGTATTTGTATGTATCAAAAATGATCAATGACTTCATGTTGCAACCATGATGTACGGTGATGTTACAAAACAATACAAAAATGTAATCATCCAGCAGTTTTAGGGGCATGTAGGGTAAAATAGGGAAAATGTCTTTCATATATGCACGTGATAGCTGTTAGCTTCCAATTGGACCTAAAACTAATTTCAACGTTCCTTACCAGTATCTGTTTCTTATAAGTGCATTTGAAATCTCTTTTTTCTATGAAAATAGGGCAAAATGAACAACTCCCGAAGATGATTCTGGTAATAATAGATTCAGTGCATTTTGTTTATGCCAAAAAAATCAACTTCAAATCAGTAACATTAAATATCCATTCATAATAAGGTAGAAGTGTGAATTTTTGGCAGTTGTTGGGGCATATGGGGCAAAATAAGCAACTTAAAGGATCTTCCATGTATTTTTATGATTGCTATAAACCTCTAATTACACCTGCAGCTATTTTCAACGATCTACAGTCGTGCTTGTTGTTTGAAAGTACATTATGATTCTCTTATTGTATGAAAAAAGGGTAAAATGGACCACTTCCCGTGCCGTGCGGTGAATGAGTTTAGCACCAATCGATTTCTCGTATTTTTTTACGTCAGAAATGGTCTACTTCATGTACCGAAACCAGCGGCGTTAAAAGATCCGTTTTTTGGGTCGATTTTTTCCCACTGTGGCATTGTATTGGCTTTGGGTTTGGTTGGATGCAAAGTGGACGGTAAGTGATCTTGATGGTATCGTTCGAACTGTTGCTTGCGAGGGTGACAGGGTTGTATTTCGTGGGGTTCATCGTACTCTCAAACACCAAGCATGAATGTATGACAATGTATTTCACTGCGTTACGAAACACAGTCAAGGAAAAATCGACTTATTTCGATGTTTATGAAATTCATTTTTCAATAATTCCATGTTATTTAATAGATAAATAATAGCAGATTACTAAATATCATTCGTGAGCAGAAACTGATTCACTTAAGGTTGAAGAATTCGTCATTGATATAATCGTCATCATTGAAAATGCAAAAGCAGTTTTCTCGTTCAAAACTGAAACTTTCGCAGTGAGAATGTATTCAATGTATTGCCGGTGGAAAATAGAGTACAGTGAATACATTTTAGATGCAAACGGTTCAGTTTTGAGCGAGAAAACTGCTTTCGCATTTTCAATGATGACGATTATATCAATGACGAATCCTTCAACCTTAAAAATGCTTGTTTGAACATTTCGTGAGGTCCGTCAAGCCGATCAATGTTACCCCGCTGATTGATGATACCCCGTTTAACGGTACCTTTGTTCGGCAATCGTAAGCGCTTCCGACGGACTCGATATAATTCGTGGATCTCCTGAATCACTAAACTGCCGATGAACAGCTCCAGCTCCTATCCTGACCGGTTAAACATCGACAAAGATCTCTGTGTTTTCATTAGTCGAAATATCCCAACTTGACGATTCACATTCAACGCTTCTGTTTTCAGAAACATGTACTACTTTTCTCCATCTCCAGTTCAAAATAACGTGTCTGATTATCTCACTTCTCGAAGCTTTTCAGTCTTCTCAAATCTGTGCATAATTAAAGGCTCTTTGCTGTTTATTGAACCTAAGAAGCTTTTCACCTTTTCAGCAAGAGATTTGGGCATGCAAATGGATTGAATTGCCTTTCGTTTATCAATCAATACTGTACCTAAGTAAAAGCGTTGTGTTGCAGCCGACGTTGAACTCGTTTTAATTTTCTGTTGTGCTCCTCTTCAGTTACCACAAAATCGTGGACGTCATCTAAATACATAGTTGGCTGAACCACGGCACTCCGCAAGGGCTACGTACAGTTTGCTACAGTTCTTGGAAGATATCCGGCGAATTACATAGACCGAAAGGCAGCCGAATCTTCCGCGAGAAAGATGGCCAACTGCCTGCAGTCTTCATGCAGGACCACGTGATAAGCGATCGTGGAAACCCATCACGCTCCATGTAGATACGATACGTTTGACTCCAATAGGGTAGGAGTTTGGATGATACATTTGTTCGCACCCCGCAAGTCAACAACCAAACAAGTGTCGCACTTTCCTTATGAGATGACTAGCAGTGAAGAACAGAATGGCTTGTCCATGTCACTCACTGGTCACCTTTTCAATGATATCGGAGGATAGTAATTGTTTGAACCTACTGTTCGTCTCTTTTTTGAATGCTACGGGTATGCTAGTGAAAACGCTGCCGTTCTACGTATACAGGGTGTTAGGTTCCTGAGTGCAAACTTTTTAAAGGGTGATAGAGGACCATAAATGGTGAAAAAAATTGTTCTACGCATATGGTCAAATCTCAACCGTTACGTATTTATTGAACTCCCCATGTTTTTGACTCTTATTGCCTTAACTGACTATAATTTTAAAATGGTCAAACTAATCGCAGTTTTTTGACCCTTATCCGAAAGATTATTGAATTTTCTATCAAATGGCTTCTTTCAAACGATTGGTTTAGTTAAAAACTAAGTTTTCTAGTTTAAAAAGGTGTTTACCATGACGATTTCAAATTTATGATCTGAAATGCGACGTTTAAATCAAAATTGCAAGAAAACGATAAGAGTTAGAAGTTTTGCGTCAAAGAACTAATTGTAGAGTGGAATAGGAGCCACGACTTTGCCAAAGAAAGAATTTTAATTTATTACGCATGTTTCAAAGATAATTGACAAAAACAAATTAAAACACAGAACTTTTAAGCTATTTGCACTAGAAAACTTAGTTTTTAACTAAACCAATCGTTTGAAAGAAGCCATTTGATAGAAAATTCAATAATCTTTCGAATAGGGGGAAAAAACTGCGATAAGTTTGACCATTTTAAAGTTATAGCCAGTTAAGGCAATAAGAGTAAAAAACATGGGGAGTTCAATAACTACGTAACGGTTGAGATTTCACCATATGCGTAGAACAATTTTTTTCACCATTTATGATCCTCTATCACCCTTTAAAAAGTTTGCACTCAGGAACCTAACACCCTGTATTTGTCCCATGTTATATGCAATCCCATATAACATAAGACAACTATGCGTGGAACAGCAGAACGTGTCTGTAAGGAGGCAGGAGCTTGTCATACTCTAGTAGCAAGTGTGCATCGTCTTCAAATATATCTATATTAGGCAACTTTTTGTGTTTAATTCGTATTTAGAAATACCTACCTAGTCCCATCGTAGAGAAAATTCGATTTTACTATCACACAAATAGAGCCATCTATTGCATTTCAAGTCAGAATGTTGATCTTTTAAAACACCTTGGTAGAGATAAATGAAACTTCCACTAGGCCTTTCTTTATTATATTTATTGTACCTTTAAAACTTCCAGAAATAATCTTTGTAGATCTTTATGGGGTAATTTTCAATCGTTTTTCCCAAATAGGTACCATTATGCAGAAAATTTAACTCAAAAAAGGTTTTCCCACAGTATCACTTCGTATAGCTCAATTTCTGTAAAATCAACAATAAATTCAACGCATGACGACCCTGAACGATGATTATCATCCACTTATGAAGTTCCATTTAATTGCTATTATCGGCGACGTTGGTCGCGAGCGACGTTCCAAGCCCTTTGCATGCATTAAATGTTCACCAACCAACTGTCGAGATTATCTATGGCCGGATAACGTTTCGGAAAATTGGAATCAAAGGCCAATAATACCAGGGAACCATCTCTCCCCCAGTCAATCGTAGGAAAACTCCCTCCATCGCTGCATTGTCGTTTTCCCCCTATAGTTGGAAGTTTCACAATTGACTGGAACCAACAACGAGAAAACGATGAAGTCGGCGGTCGGTCGTCGGTGTAGCGGAAGTGCTTGTACATCAAAAGTAATAGAAGCAAGCGTTGCAACAATCCCGAAGGGGAAGCAAACAATTAAATAATAAATAACATCCAATAAAGTTCCAGCCGAACGACGACGACGACGACGACAACGACAGCGAAACGAATAAGAGACTCACTCTGTGTAAAACTTAATCGTCGAGTCATTACCGGGAACAATTGAGTGGATGAGATTTGATTGTGCCGTGCCGAGTTGCTTCGGGATGATTGAGCATATACAGCAGCCGGCAGCAGCAGGCAACAGCAGTGGATTGTACTTTTGGTTTCTCGAAATTAGCGTCACCATTCAGCTCCTAAACGAAGGGTAATGAGAGAAGCCCGGAGCCGAGATCCGATTGCGATACTGCGTAATTGGGGTGAATTTATGAGAATTGGAGGGGTGTTTTCTTATCCTAAGTGCTTTAAGTGCTAACGGCCATTTTCTGGTATAATTCTGTCGGAACAGAAGCAAGTTTTATGTTAGGTTTCGAATTTTGCTAAGCCAAAATAAGTTTAAAAGTTGTTATTGTTTTTTCTCACTTCTTGGTAAAAAAAAGGAAATTTTGGCATTGAGACATAATGAATACCATAAGCTGAAGAAGTTTAGATAGGTAAAATAGCCAAAAAATTACACTAAACTAATGAACAATTACCTTAAAAACACTTAATCCAGTAGATTATCGTGAGGAGCTAAACGATCAAAATTGTGTATCTGAGTAGGTATAAAGAAATAGTTCATAGTGAAATGAACTATGCGAAATTATGCAATAAGTATACAGGGGGTACTCAAAATAACTGGGACAGGTATAATTTTCACTTTTCAAAAAATGTTCAACTCGCTGTAACTTTTCGAAAAGGGCATCAAATGTTCTCAAATTTTTACTGTAAGTTCATCAACTAGTTGTGTATCAGTGTTTCAAATTTGGAAAAGATCGGGCCATTCTACACGAAGTTATAAAGATTCTAGTAAAAGGTATAATTATCCGATTGCCAACTTTGAGCGTTTATATCTCCGGATTCAATGAACCGAATGCAATGAAATTTTGATCATTTATGACTTATATAATGAACTTTGAAAAACAGTTGACTTAATTTGAAATTATTCATAAGAAAAAAAGTTATGGCGATTTAATTTATTCCATGTTTTTTCAGTGAATTTATCTATTTTTCATTTGCATCCATTACTTTTTTAATTTAATGCCGGCTATTTGGTTGCCTTTCTTTGAAACATAAATATATTCAATTCAATTAGAGGAAATTTAAATGAACTATAATTACAATCTCGAATTTGGAAACGATGATGAAGTTATGGATAAATTAGTGTTATATTAGAAAAATAATCTAATCGTAATAATTTTCTTTCGTGTGAACAATTTTAAGTTTAGTCAAATGATTTCAATAGCTCATTATATAAGTCATAAATGATCAAAATTTCATTGCATTCGGTTTATTGAATCCGGAGATATAACAGCTCAAAGTTGGCTATCGGATAATTATACCTTTTTCTAGAACCTTTATAACTTCTTGTAGAATGGCCCGATCTTTTCCAAATTTTGACCACTGACACACAACTAGTTGATAAACTTTCAGTAAAAATTTGAGAATAGTAACAGCGAGTTGAACATTTTTTGAAAAGTGGAAATTTTACCTGTCCCAGTTATTTTGAGTATCCCCTGTATTTTGTTCTCCATCTATGGTTCCACTACTGTTCGTGACGTTGATATGACGTTGATCATCATTCTTCTTCTTCCTTGTGGCTCTTCTTCACACTGGAACTTGGCCATGCAAATTATATATTGCGAGGCAAGTACAATGATACACTATGCCCAAAGAAGTCGAGAGAAGTTCCCGACCGGATCGAGAATCGAACTTTATCCACAAGGTTAACTGGAGACTCCTAATCATCATTATTAACTTCTTTTCCCTAACAGCATAAATATAAAGAAAGAGTATAGTATCGGAAGTGGTTGTCTATTGGTTAAGATGTAGCACTGTGAACCGTCTGCTGCGGTATACGTAGCCATCGTGTGCTCTGCTTCTCGATCCTTTCCTCGATCTGGGATTTCCGGAACGGGAGGTTCCTTCTCCGTAGGCAGCAACTTTGCAAGTGTCCTTCGCGATCCTTGACATGAAGTAGGATAACGTCCAAAGCGTCACCACTTTGCACTTCCTGTGATACCGTATCCATCCATGCAGGCTGGGTGTCAACCGGTTAGGTACACCGGGGCAAGTTGAAACGGGTGGGGCAAGATGAAACACGAAGTTTTGAAATAGTTTTCAATACAATACAATTTGGAAATTTTTCTTTCGTTGAAAGCTTATTTGAATCAAAAACTATGTGTTTTGGCATTCAAGCTGTTTACCATCATTGGATAACATCATGTTAACCCGCTGTTTCATCTTGCCCCAACCGTCTCAACTTGCCCCGGTGTACCTTAGCTTTTCCGTCAGCTCCTGGATCAGCATGGGGTTGACCAAGTGCGTTGTTAGCCCGGTCGCTATTTGGTGATTGACAAGCTCACCAGCCGAAACGTTTTCGGTGGCGCTGCGTTGCAAACCTTCGACGACAGCTAGTGATGTCGCAAATTAATCGATTATCCCAACTAATCGATTAATCGTTCAATTAATCGATTAAATTTTAATCGAGTAGCGCCTTACTCGATTATTCCGATAATCGATTATTTGTTTCGATTATTTCATCGATTATTAAAAAAAAGTGGTACAGAGAAACAGTCATCATACTCTGCTCGCTTCCCATCGATCAACTTTTCAACACTAGTTTGTGTTATGGGATAAAAAAGAACAGGGGTTTGGGACCCTAGAAGGGCCATAGTGAAGGAATTTTTGAAAAATATTGGAACGGGGCTTCACAGTTTATTACCAACGTTTGCATGGGAAACTTGGGGTGTTCAATTGTTATGTTGAATAGAACGTGCATATATTTAGGCGCTTTCGAATGCTCACAGCTTTTTAAAATAACATTTGTAGGGTTTTCTTACAAATCTCAATGCTGTCTGGATCAAGCAGAGCCAAAGTTTTGACTATGTCTTTTCCAATGCATTGCCACTTGTTCTTGGTAAATCCACAGACAAACAGACGTAACACTTCGAACATTTTTCGATTCAAATCATAGTCACGGAAACATATTCGCCCAATACTAATAGGACTATGTTTGGCCGACCACCAACTAGATGGCGGTAGTGAGCAAACGTCAAACTCGAACAAAAACGATGCGAGCGCCACGGTTGGGCAGTTGGCCAACTATCAAATTTTGAAAAAGACCGTTAAATCGGTGTACGATGGGAATTATCAGAGTGTTACGTCTGTTTGTCTGTGGTAAATCAATCATAATAGAATCTAAATCTGGTTTTGAACCTCTTAACAAAGCGTAGTTTGACGAAATGGAATCAATTCTGTAAATTGGAACAGGATTACACCAATAAACGCCTAAACGTATGTAATTCCATTGCAGAAACATGTCCCATAAACAATCTGCTCTACATTAACGTTCTGACTTTTTTTTTCAATAAATGGCCACTTATTTTCGGTAAATCGATCATAGTCGATTCCAAATCTGGCCTTGAATCTCTTAATGAAGCGTGTTTTTATGAATTGGAATCATTTTTGTAAATTGAGACAGAAATCTCCATACACCGATAAACGCCTTAAAGTAAGCAATGCCCATGTAATTTCAAATAGATAGAAAGATAGAACTGTTGTGTTAAAAATTTGTATAAAAAACTTCGAAAACAACTTAAATAAAGGAAACTTATTATGCGTAGTATATAATCATATGTCAAAATATATATTTTTCATAGGGGGATTAGGGGCATAATGGACACCCGGGGCGAAATGGACACCACTGTTTTTGCCGAAACCGTTGACTTTTATGTAAAACTTTTAATGCATAAGTGTAAAGGAACAAGTCATTGTTCTATTTTTCAAAAGTACCATTTATATTCCTTCAAAATAACCAAAATATCATTGAAATTGAATTATGTTTTTCATATGGTGGATTTCTTATAATTTCGAGCAGCAGCAAATAAGGTATTACGAGTGTTTGGGTGTGTCCACCATCAAAACAAGTGAATTGTTAGCTTATCTACATGTATACGCAGATTTAGGAATGGATGAAGTATTATATTTTTGATCAGAACTCACTCAAAATAGCAATTTCAATGTTGTAGTCGATTCGGGGCGAAATGAGCACTGGCAATATTAATGGATGTACGCGCGTTGCATACTGTTAGGCGTTTTAGAGAGTTTGGAACCCGATTATTTTAGCCTAAAATTTATTTAAATTACTTTGATGTTATATAAACTCGTCTAAGATGGAGTATTATATCTGTGGTATTGATCTCCGTAGTCAAATTGCTTAACTGGACAAAATTATCAAAGATACAGCATAAAATATGCAGGGGTGTCCATCATGCCCCGATGGGTGTCCATTTCGCCCCGTACCTTTCCTGCCATCGCCAAAAAACACACGGTTTACAATTCATTATTTCTTCACAATAATGACATTCTACCTGCTGTAAATGATTGAAATTCGTAGGAAACAAGTTAAAGTTGTAAGTCAACTGATAATAAGTTAAGTTTTTGTCTGTTATACAGGCCTAACATACTCATTTGCTTAGGGTGTCCATTATGCCCCTAATCCCCCTATATTTTGGTCATCTGACGAACTACATGGAGTGGAGATGCTGTGCGATTGCATATTTGAAGGCGTATTATGTGGTTCTGGCGATATTTCCTCGATTTTAACAAAAACTGTAATACCTAGTTATCAAAATAGATGCCTGTTAAGCGGAGACATTTGATTATTTGCAAGAAAATATTTGATAATTTATGCGACTTTCATGATAAAGCAGTATTCATGGCTAAACTTGGAGATAATTGCCCTGTCCAAATTATATATACCTGAGGGTGTCCAAAACATATATTCAGTGTCCAAAATGTAATTCTTACAGGCGATTTGTAATTTTGATTTTTTTTCAGCTTAAAATGCGTTCGTTAAGCTTTTTATCACCAGGAGCGCAAAGTACAACCATATTATAAGCGTAATAATAACTTTGCAAAAAATAATCAACTCCTTTCTTAGGAAGCTATGAGACTATTTTTCTAATGTTGTCCTCAGCCTGTCCAAAATACATGAATTACCCTAGTTAATACGATGATTTCGAACCTCAAATGTATCTAGATTTCATGACAGAACATGAATGCTTCAGAATGTATCTCAATGCGAAGCGAAACACAATTGAGAAAAAAGTCGATTTCCATGAGTTTCATATCATTTGGTAGCTAAACAGTAACATATTACGGAAAACCATTGGTGAGCAAAAACAGATTCAATAAAAATTGTTTGATGGATCATTTCATCGGCTGAACCGATCAAAGTTACCCCGCTGATCAATGATACCTAACCTCGTTTTACGGTATCGTATAATAAGCTTTAACATTGAATTACAAAGTTTTCGCATTTTATTTTGTGTTTTCCAGTTGTTTTAAACTGTTCCGATTCTATACAAAACGAGATTCAGGTTAATTTCATGAATTATAGAAAACGAAGGTGGAATTAATGTTTTGGGTTGTGTTGAGGTAAGAAGGACCGCCTTGAGGGTGGGTAGGACGGACAGTTGGATTTATTTTGATAGCGCCATGAGAACCACACTAAACCCACACATTATTCACAAATTGAAATCTAAGGAGTACAAAAATGATTGGATAAGCCGTGTTAAGCACATCATATTGATTTTTTGTATAATAATTCATTATATTGGAATTTTCACAAAATTTGAACAGCTTGAAATTAAATACCAGAGCATTGCATACTGTTAGGCGTTTATCAGGGTACGGAGGTTTTTGTTCTGTTCCAATTTACAAAATTGAATTCAATTTGTAAAAAAATGTTTCGTTAAGAGATTCAAAACCAAATTTGGATTCTATTATGACTGATCTACCGAAAACAAACGGCAATAACCATCGTTTAACACAATTAATGGCTTATTAGCTAATTTTTCAAACGAGTCCGTCTTACCCACTCTACCGGTCCGTTTCAACCGCACAGTTGAAAAGCATAACTTTTTTGGAGATCACTTTTTAATTACCCTAAAAGTCACGGAAAATCAAATTTAATTGCAAAATCGGTTTGCACACTGTAAAGTACCTTAGTTTAAGTAAATTTTATGGAAATAAAATTTAAATTACCGCATTGTTAAACTGTCAAAATTGAGTGTTTTCTAAGCATAAAAAATAAGCTATAAAAATACAAACAGAACAGCAGATTACTGCAGTCACCACGTTGCGAAACAATATCATTCACAAATGTTATCATAGCATATTCACGTTGTTCCTTAAAGTTTGTTGATTATCATACAACGCGATTCATAAGAAGGCAGTGGAAAAGTTGTCCATCTCAGTTTACGTAGAGCAAATAGCAAGAATTTCTTTTACACCGATTCTATGCGTTCTTCATCAGTTTTCATAAATGGGAACCAAACAATACTACAATATTCAAGAACCGATCTCACATATGAAATGTATAATGTTTTGATAGTGTATGGATCGTCAAAGTTGAAACCTACTACTAAATCGCTTTATAAACCCCAGCATGTTAGTTGCTTTAATGCAGCCAAAACATAGCGGATCGCTGTACAAGCGATAAACCGTGTAAATTTTTAAGAAAATACTATAATAAAAATAATCGATTACCAGGAATAATCGATTAATTATAGCCGATTAATCGAATCGGTAATCGCCATGGCAAAACGTAATCGATTACCGACTAATCGATTATTTGAAATTTTGCGACATCACTAACGACAGCATGTTGAGAAGTAGCTCTGGCCTGCCGCACAACATGCGCAGTATGTCGATGATCTTTGGGACGGATTTTGGCAAAGACAGTCTGCTCATCACCGCCTTTCCGATACTCCTTTAGCCGTGCCAAGTTATCTATGTCGGAAAAGCCTT
This sequence comes from Aedes albopictus, assembly GCF_035046485.1. Lineage (NCBI taxonomy): Eukaryota > Metazoa > Arthropoda > Insecta > Diptera > Culicidae > Aedes > Aedes albopictus. The sequence continues at coordinate 237,498,952 of NC_085136.1, read as the reverse complement.
ACGCCTTCGCTGACGTCTCGTAGCTACTGATAAAAATCGACCTAAGAAGAACTATTTCTACAAAAAATAAAAAGAAGACCGTTGAATGTCATCGATATGTCAAATGATAGATTAGTTTTCATACTTTACAGGAAAAATACCGAAACGTATCCAAAACTACTTTTAGTATTTATTACGGCGTGTGCCAATGATAGGAACCCTGTACCACAGCGTTTCTCAAACTATGGGTCACGACCCACTGGTGGGTCGCGGGCTGAACTTTGGTGGGTCGCGAAAGTTTGAGCGATACTGTAATAAATGTCTTACTAAACTTTTGTCTTACCGTAAAAAAATCGAAATCTAAGAGAGCATAGATCAACTGGCTGAAATATTTCCAGAAACTAGATTTCTCCTTAATTCAATTTAATTTTTCTATTATGAGTCTTGGTCCGGAGAATACAGAACATTGAGCCAAGAAAAACAGTCGTCACACTCTGCTCACTTCCCATCGATCACCTTCTTAACGGTTGATTCATATATTCGGTAGTAGGTCGATTGACCACTCGTGGCGCTGGCATCGTTTTTACTCCTATTTGACGTTTACTCACTACCGCCACCTAGTGATGGCCTGGCCAAACGCAGTACATTTAGCATTGGGCGATTGCGTTTTCGTGACTATGTTTTTTTTTTCATGAAATTTGTTCTGAGTGTTAAGTCTGTTTCTCTGTGCTTGAAGCTACTGTCTGCGTTCAGACATCTAATCTGATAATCGGAAGGTCTGAGATGCTGGGAAAATTTTATATTTTATGTTCTGAAAATTTGCTTTCATGGCAGATTTTTGAGTTTGACAGTTGAGTACTAGATGTTGTTGAGATAAACCAAGCAAAATACATGCCTTCAATTTGAATTTAAATTTTAAAGGTCTTCAAAAGCGCGAAATTGCCACAATGTCTGCAAAGAGTTTGTATAAACCAAAAGTAATAAATGAATTTTCAAAAATGCTTTATATTATATGCTGGTCGGTCGACAAATTCTATTACAATCTAAAGTGGGTCGCAAGCAGAAAAACTTTGAGAACCCCTGCTGTACCAGTTATGGACACATTTGTTAATTTGGGTTCCACTTCGCACTATTTACATGCATTCCTTATGAGATTAGCCATAATTGGTACACTATGGCGAAATAGGGTGCAAGGAAGCCGAAAAATTAAGAAAAATTATTTATTTCTATCTTAACCCGTAGGCTACGGGGCTTACAATAAAATTTGAAACCGTTGTCAAAGACGCAAACATCAATATTTTTCAATGAAATTTTGAGGTTTACTTCATTATTAGTTGCAGTTTCAACAGGAGCTTCAAAAATTGGAGCCACGAGGACAGTTTTATTCCGGTAGACGTCTGGGTCAGGAGGGGTAAAAATTGCATAACCTTCCTTTTAGCGAGGCTCCATTAGTTGAAATTCAAATGACTTCATCTGAAAAGTGATTAGTTCTATGTATTATGGAATATTACGTAAGGCCAGGGGGTTAAGAAGTATATAAGAGGTGTAGAACTTTTACAAGGCCTCCAAAACACTTTCAAATTTGAGTCTAATTTCTATGTGCTTGTAAAAAAAATAAGGCATGCAAGGAGTAGGTCTCAAGCATACCAAATTAACTATAAGTAAAACTTGATGGTAACATACCGTTTATGTATAAAAAATCATGTTTTTCACGACAGTCAGACTATTTAGTAAGAAATTGCCTACATTTAGGCGTTTAATGCGGGTCATTCTGAAAAACATCGAACGCCTAAAAGTAGGCGATTGCTTTTAAAATCCTCTTACTTTCGTGAAAAACATGATTTTTCATACATAAGCAGTATGTTACCATCAAGTTTTACTTATTGTTGAATTCAATATGCTTGAGACCTAGTTTAAGACAAAAAATCTACTCCTTGCATGCCTTATTTTTTTTACAAGCACATAGAAATTAGACTCAAATTTGAAAGTGTTTTGGAGGCCCTGTAAAAGTTCTACACCACTTATACACTTCTTAACCCCCTGGCATGACGTAATATACCATAATACATGGAACTAGCCACATTTCAGATGAAGTCATTTGAATTTCAACTAATGGAGCCTCGTTAAAAGGAAGGTTATGCAATTTTTACCCCTCCTGACCCAGACGTCTACCGGAATAAAACTGTCCTCGTGGCTCCAATTTTTGAGGATCTCAGCATAATTGAAACTACAACTAATAACGAAGTGAACCTCAAAATATCATTGCTTCGGCAAACCTGAGCGTCTGTTCTCCAGGAGGAGCGGCTCACAACAGCGTCTGATCCCCATGTTAGGGGCGGCTGATCTACGTCCGAGTGCCAGGGAAGGACTCTGAGCTCAACTGTGCACTATGGTCCTCCGGAAAGTAGGGGGTTGGTGTCAGACCCTACGAGCCAGCCGTAAAAAATCATTGTAACGGAAAATCAACAACAGAATAATACGAACCAAGACCAACGGAAACGACCCCAGCGAACAAAAAGGATTTGCGATTGGAAACTCGGTACGTGGAACTGCCGATCTCTCAACATCATTGGGAGCACCCGCATACTCGCCGATCTACTGAAGGACCGCGGGTTCGGCATCGTAGCGCTGCAGGAGGTGTGTTGGACAGGATCCATGGTGCGAACGTTTAGGGGTAATCATATCATCTACCAGAGCTGTGACAGCACACGCGAGCTGGGAACAGCTTTCATCGTGATGGGTGATATGCAGAGGCGTGTGATCGGTTGGTGGCCGATCGACGAAAGAATGTGCAGGTTGAGGATCAAGGGCCGATTCTTCAACTTCAGCATAATAAACGTGCATAGCCCACATTCCGGAAGTACTGATGATGACAAGAACGCATTTTACGCGCAACTCGAACGCGAGTACGATCGCTGCCCAAGCCACGACGTCAAGATCATCATAGGTGATTTGAACGCTCAGGTAGGCCAGGAGGAGGAATTCAGACCGACGATTGGTAAGTTCAGCGCCCACCAGCAGACGAACGAAAACGGCCTACGACTCATTGATGTCGCCGCCTCCAAAAATATGGCCATACGTAGCACCTTTTTCCAACACAGCCTCCCTTATCGTTACACCTGGAGACACCACAGCAGACGGAATCTCAAATCGACCACGTTCAGATTGACGGACGGCACTTCTCCGACAACATCGAATCCGACCACTATCTGGTGATGGTCAAACTGCGCCCAAAACCTAGAGCGACTGAAACAACCAGATGTCGCCTCAGCATACGCGCAGAATCTAGAGGCCGTGTTGCCAAACGAGGGCGAGCTCGATGAGGCCCCTTTAGAGGACTACTGGAGTACAGTGAAAGCAGACATCAACGACGCAGCCGAGAGCACCATCGGGTACGTGTAATGGAATCGACGGAACGAATGGTTCGACGAAGAGTGCAGAACGGTTTTGGAGGAGAAGAACGCAGCGAGGGCGGTAATGCTGCAGCAAGGGACTCGACAGAACGTGGAACGTTACAAACAGAAGCGGAAACAGCAGACCCATCTCTTTCGGGAGAAAAAGCGCCGCCTGGATAAAGCGGAGTGTGAAGAAATGGAACTGCTGGGCCGTTCCCAAGAAACACGGAAGTTCTACCAGGAGCTCAACGCATCCCGCAACGGTTTCGTGCCGCGAGCCCAAATATGCATGGATAAAGACGGAGGCCTGTTGACGGACGGACGTGAGGTGATCGAAAGGTGGAAGCAGCACTTCGATCAGCATCTGAATGGCGTGGAGAACGTAGGCACGAGAGACCACGGCAACGGAGGAAACGACGACGCCAATGCAGCGGAGGACGGAAATAAACCAACTCCCACGCTCAGGGAAGATAAAAATGCCATTCTATCTATTCTAATGAACTATCCGGGGACTGCGACAAGATGATGGACTTTCATGCCTACTATTCAACATCGCTCTGGAAGGTGTGTGCGACGAGCCGGGCTCAACAGCCAGGGACGAATTTTCACAAAATCCGGTCATTTTTTGTGCTTTGCGGACGACATGGACATTATTGCCAGAATATTTGGAACGGTGGTGTGAGGATCTGGATCTGCGCTGTGGAATTGCCCGGAGGCACGACGGGCGTGTGCTCCTAATGCAGCTCTGCTGAGAGAAGTATGGCTTCCACTGGAGGGTGGGATTCTCCTGCGTGGTCCAACACGTCCGGTGTGTTCGATTGCCGAACGAAGAAAGAGGCAAAGTCATGGCCTGCCTTGCGCTTGTCTGTACTGTATTGACAGTTGGGCGTTAAGCCTGGAACACATAGCGTCCGTTCCGTCGAGGTTTGCGTTTTTTTGACAGTTTTCCCATGGGAAATGTGTCAAACTACTGTCACGCACACGCAAACGTATGCATTGTGTGGGGCACTTTAGGCGTCACTCGGTCCGTTAGTGGAATTAGGGCAACACAATCAACACGCTAAGTACAAGTTACTCACTGAACATCACATACCATACATCCTCCCCCTCCTCTCTTCAAAAAGAAAGAAAAAAAAAACAAAACTGCCAGCGGAAAAGTGCCACTATTGTACAGCTGACTTGATCAACATATTACTTCATAATCTTGTCGAAGCATGTCTCAATCAAGTATGCTGCAAAATAACGCTACGAAAAAACGTTGCAATTATCGATAGTTATTTGATTGCTGTTTCAAATCCAACAACTAGATAAATTTTGAAATTTGTGGACGTACTACTAAAACATAGCAGAGAGTGGGCACAGGCGAGTTTGTAACGAGCGAATCGAAATATTACATTCTTCTCGCGCCGAAAATCACATCCACTGACTGAAAGTGAGTCTTACAATCGCCTACTGATTCAGAGGCACACACAATACATCTCGGATATACATATCACCGAGTTAGAGAGAAGAAGATTAAAGTGAGCATATCTGATGAAATAGATTGGTCAACATCTAACGCTGCCACCGTGCATCTACATGGTGAGTGTAATGTAAAACGATGTAAATAATCGAGTAAACTTACGTTCAATAATAGGTACATTGCCAGGATTTACATTTGAGGATACTACATATTCATTTACTATGTGTAGTGGTGCACGGTGGGTGAAGAATATACATATCAAGAATGTTCAGCCTGTTAACATTCTCCTTTGTTGCGCTATCTGCGAAAAACCCCAGTTGAATCCTCCTACCAGTTACTCGACTCGAGAACAAAATCACATCACCTCCTGTTTACCTAATCACTTGACGCTGGCAAATAAAAACGGGAGCAAATCGAAATGCCGAAGTTGCCGATTTCGAACTACCATGATCATAGCAAAAATTTTCAATCTTTGCTTTTCATCTTAAGCTTCGTTTCATAAGATATTATTGCGAACTAGGTAAGTAGATGATACTTGCTTATAAAATATATATGATTCGGATTTCAACCATTAATCAATATCATTTATACGTACCGTAAACCGGGGTCAAATTGATCAGCGGGGTGAAATTGATCACTCGGGTACTACATTGTAATTCCATACTAGGAACTCTTAAGCGTCGTAATGATCATAAACTTTTTACGTCATCTGATTCGTAGATGTCTAGATATGAGTGTGGACTCTTAATTTTTTAGAAAAAAGTTAGTTTTGCCTTATTTTTTCAAGGAATTTGCAATGTATTTCTCATTTAGCTGAAATCATTGCTACTAAACAATCAATTGCTAATAGGACTTCCCGTGAATTCTCTGTTTTAACATTTTTGTGGAGCCTTGGTAGAGATGTAATGCAGCTAATCAGAAAATGAAATAGTTATAAAAAGTTCATTTTATGAAGAAATAGTCATTTTTTGTGATAGAAATCACTTATTTTAAATGAAATTGCCTACCTTTAGGCGTTTAAGGGGAAATTTCATAATTTAATTTTGCATTTAAAGTAATAAATTCACTAGTTGTAAGATTTTAAACGCGTTATTCGGTTTAAGAAGAGCAAAATTAAGCGGTGAAGGAAATTTTCCTTTCCAACCGATGCTCAATTGTATACTGATCAATTTCGCCCCAAAGTGGCACTTCTAATATTTTGATATTTGAAGTTATTTAACTTTAAGTTTAAATTTGTTGAACAAAATTCTGTCACATGGTTCCATGGAGATCCACTAGGTACTGGTTTTACAGAAATTCTTTTGGCAATATTTGAACAGGCACTGATGTTATCCGCAAAAGTTGTTTTAAAGTGATCAATTTGACCCCGGATTACGGTACTAACGAGCAGATTTTCAAACCGTGCTAAACATAAATTCTACTCGGCCTTTTTTATTGTGTTTGCGGACTCAAAGTACTATCGTATATTTATCATCATCAGTTCGAGTTCAAAACATACTTAAGAACTTTTTTTTTGCGTTACGGACCAACACAAAATTGATGGAATGCCAAAACTTTCCAGAGAATCTTTGGCTTTTTCCTTGACAGAACAAAATTAAGAATCCCTGTAAAAATCTAAGAATTCAAGTGGATCTATTATCAAAACCCTTTCTATTCAGTTAACTTTGGAAACCTCCGGTGCATTTCTGAAGTATCTTTGGCACCATCAACCGAAAATAATTCGATTTCTTGCCGGGATCTCTGCTCTCATTCGGTTTCAAAAAAATTGAATCATTCCGTCGCTCATTTAAAGCTTCTTCGGCATTTATTACACGTTGGAACTGAAAAAGGAGCACCAAAAATCTGAATATAAGAAATACATTAGCTTTCAAAATGCTAATTCTACTTTTGTGGGGATTTGGGCATGGAACATTATTTAATTACATATGTATCCAACGAGTTTCTTTCACCAAATACGATAAACCGATTGCAATAATATGACTGTGTCTTCTAAATGATGTCTCTCATAATTATAGCTTATTGAATCTCAATTATTGAGAAACCAATTATTTACCACTTCAGCGCAAATTTTGTATGCAGATTTTACATGGCATAAAGCAACATTCTTTGCTGTCTTGTAAACAAAGGCGCGATTGCGTCTCAGGTCATTTCAGCATTGTATACTTTATTGTATATATAAAAACTTTGTAAGCTAAGCATCCGTGGCTTGTCTCATTGAATCTCAAAGCAAAAACTCCACACTGTACATATACATGAACGGATTGTCTAAAAACAATCACCTCAAGTTTGAAAAAACAATTTTACGGTCACATATTTCCGTATAGGTTTGTTTCTGTAGGGAAAAAAAAAATTACGCGTATGTCTGGCGTTTTCAAATATCGTTGAAACATAAATTGGTGTCCGCATCGGAACTTTTGTTAAATTTCTCGTTTCAAACAAAACTTGTAAGGAGAAACATCAGAAAATACAAATATGGCTGCCACACTGCCCATACTCACGATTTCAAGAGCACCAATCTCAAAAAATCGAAAAACAAATGCGCTCGATTTGGAAAAGCTGCCTCTTTTTGCAAGTGAGCAAAGCCAAGAATAACAAGTGCGGCTTGGTTCAAGGCCTCGTTCGTGAGATTTGTGCCTCTACAGTTTGTATGGAAAATCGGAATGGGATTTGTTGATGTTTCACCTTAAACATTGCTCTGACTACTGGATTATTGACAGAAAATTCCATGGACAAATCCCCGCAAAATATGATTTCAGATTTTCCCGTTTTCTTTTCCCGGGCACGTTTCCTGTTATATCTTACGTACACGTTGGGGTCCTGCACGCATGCAACAGTGAAAGAACAATGTAAATTCGATGACCCGTTTCTGAACCTATTCGTCACATACAAACACCATCCCACTTTTTATATACATATTTATCATTAGCAAATGTTCTTTACAAATATAAATGCCACCCAAAGGAATGCATTTTTAATTAATCTTCAGATTTCCCACAACTGCTTTACCAATGTAGTTAACAAGTAGGATTATATTGCGTTTGCGTCAGTTCAATGGCATTTTTTTGAGTTCCCACACTGCATAGTACATACATGCGAATATACCTCAAATAACTCTACGCACAAAATCCATCATACTAAGCCAAATATCGTATCATCAGCATGTCATTGCTTTGGCACTACAAAACTACCTAATTAGCTGAATTAGAGATTCATACAACGTTAAGCTCTTCCATATCACGCAATGCGCTGAAACGCATCAAAAAGATATTCATAATAAAACAAACTTGAAAAATGTCTAGGTGCAATGCAACTTCCAGAAAAACGAAAATACAACAAAACGTGCTTTGCTGTCGTTATGTGCTCGTGGTGCGCGAAAGCAAAATTTTCATCATCAGGATCACAAGGTGTTTAGCATTTTGCAAGTTGTACTTTTCATGCAAAAATATCCAAACAGAAACAATGTTGACCAAAAACCAACGCAATCCGCGTCTTCGATGTCACGAACTCAAACAAAAGTAATCCGGAAACACTCGGAACCGAACATCAAATAATTTCAGCATTCAGCTTCATTTCCTAAAAAAAATCGTGCATTTTCATGAGTACATTTTTTTTCTCTTATTATGAACTGTCAAACTGTTCTTTGGAGCATATTTTTCTTCATAACCAATCCCGTGCTTTCGAAACCACTAACCGGAACAAAAAAAAATATATGTATCCGGATAGTTTTATGATCAAACTGCGTTTTTTTATCGATCCGTCAATTGAATTATGCCAGCGTTCTCTTTGATCCGTAATCGAATTCTGTGCGGTGTTCTAAACCACACTACTTAATTTTCTTCGGTCCTATCAAACTGCTCCGGCGCTCTTCGAGAGCGCCTGTGGTGTCACCGGCCAAAGCTTAAACAAATCGGTGGTACTCCAGAACCGCGCTTTTTTATTTATTTCTAAAATCAAATTCCTCCGGCGCTCTTCCAGAGCGCCTTCGGCTTTCCCAGCCGAAACCAAAACAAGCTAGTGGTACTACGGGCCAAACATTTTCGATACTACAATCGAGTTTTTCCGGGGCTCTTCCAGAGCGCCTTCGGCATCACCAGCCGAAACCAAATCAATCTAGTTGTACTCCATAACCACGTTTTCGACCCTAGAATCGAATTTTCTCCGACGCTCTTCCAGAGCGCCTTCGGCAACACCAGCCGAAACCAAAGCAAACAAGTGGCACTCCGGATCACGCTTTTTCAACATGCAACGAATTTTGTTTCCGACGCTCTTCCAGAGCGTCTTCGGCATCACCAGCCGAAACCGAAGCAAATTTACGGTTCTCCAGACCACGTTTTTCCGATTCCGATCGATTCGCCGTCACACAAATCATCACTTGCAACTTACCATTTTAAATGACCTCCGGGCAATTCACAAACAGCGCTCCTGGCAGGATCGCCAATGTGAGGATCTGGATCTGCGCTGTGGAATTGCCCGGAGGCACGACGGGCGTGTGCTCCTAATGCAGCTCTGCTGAGAGAAGTATGGCTTCCACTGGAGGGTGGGATTCTCCTGCGTGGTCCAACACGTCCGGTGTGTTCGATTGCCGAACGAAGAAAGAGGCAAAGTCATGGCCTGCCTTGCGCTTGTCTGTACTGTATTGACAGTTGGGCGTTAGGCGTCACTCGGTCCGTTAGTGGGATTAGGGCAACACAATCAACACGCTAAGTACAAGTTACTCACTGAACATCACATACCACACAGGTGGCAGAGCTGTACACCCGCCTGAAACGCGAAGCAGCAAAGGTCGGACTGGTGGTGAATGCCTCAAAAAAATAAAGTACATGCTGGTAGGCGAAACCGAACACGACCGGATCCGTCTGGGTAGTAATGTTACGATAGACGGGGATACCTTCATGGTGGTGGAGGAATTCGTCTACCTCGGACCCTTACTGACGGCTGACAACAACGTGAGCCGTGAAATTCGAAGGCGCATCATCAGCGGAAGTCGGGCCTACTACGGGCTCCAGAAGAAACTGCGGTCGAAAAAGATTCACCCACGCACCAAATGCACCATGTACAAAACGCTAATAAGACCGGTGATCCTCTACGGGAACGAGACATGGACCATGCTCGAGGAGGACCTGCAAGCACTCGGAGTATTCGAGCGACGCGTGCTAACGACGATCTACGGCGGTGTGCAGGAGAACGATGTGCGGCGGAGAAGAATGAACCACGAGCTCGCTGCACTTTACGGCGAAGCCAGCATCCAGAAGGTGGCCAACGCCGGAAGGATACGGTGGGCAGGGCATGTTGCAAGAATGCCGGACAACAACCCTGCGAAACAGGTGTTTGCAACTAATCCGGTTGGCACAAGAAGGCGTGGAGCGCAGAGAGCACGATGGGCGAACCAGGTGCAGTGTGACCTGGCGAGTATTATTGGGCGCGACCGAGGATGGAGAGCGGCAGCCACAAACCGAGTATTGTGGCGTACTATTGTTGATTATGTCTTGTCTTAAAGGTTATGCTGAACAAATACATGTATGCATGTGACATATGCAACATGACGAATAAAAAATATCTGAAATGAGAATACCAACTTTCAATAAACACACTTAGCCATATCGAGTTTCAAATTTAGAACGAATTATTCCTACATTCACCCATCGGGAAAAGCGCTGTTCATGACTGTCCGCTCTCGCGCAACCAAGTTTCATGCTGCGCGATAGGTGCTAATTTGCAGTTTAAGTTTAGCTGATTGCCAAGTTGCTTGGTCTAAGCCTCGCAGCCATCTTCGCTCCATCGCATCGCATCGTGGTGCTGCTGTCCGTCCAAGTGAGTTCACAAGCTAGGAGAGGCACAAAAAGCCCACGACACACGCGAAGAAATATGAAACGTGGACAAAGCCGTAGGTAACTAGGTACAACAACAAGCCGTGAACGAACAGACAGCTTCTTGGTTCGATTCAGCCCCTCTTCACCCGTTCGGGTATCTAACTAACTTTATTTATTTATGCGCCTTAATGTTGCTTGGGGTAATAGATTAATAGTTTTTCATGCTATTACAAACATAATTTGAAATCATGATAAAGATATCTTGTTTTCTAGCGTTGTTGTTGAGTTGTGGCTAGCCTGAGAGGCACTTCAGCAGGATTCAGTGGTTCGGAGGTTTTTGCGAAGCGAATGTGATGATAGCTCGGACGGTGTGCACAGCACACCGAGTCAGAATCCGCGGCTGCAGTGTGCAAATCTTGGCCAAGAGGAATTTAAATAATAATCAATGCGGATAGTCATGAAACTTATTTATTACTGCCGCGTCGGGTGAATTGCTGATTCGGATGGACATTGCGCTAGCCGTCGTGTGGGAAATGGACGTGTATCTAACGAACGGACGACACGAAGCCCCCCTGGGAATGGATTTCTGTTTGGACACTGGGGCATTTTTTTTACAATTAGTATCGAGTCAAAAGGTGATGTTCTAGTGCATGTTCTAATTCACTGATCCTCAATAACTTGATCACCAAATGATATATGTATGTAGTACCAACGTTCGTCGATGGTGGGAAGGGCATTGTGAGCGATTGGACTTTTATTGATTCGAAATTATTTGGAATAGCAATCCAGGCACAACATCATAAGAACAGAAACGATTTCGATAAGGAGCGTTAACAAACCGCATCGAAAGTAATAACGTAAACAAAATTGTCACAGACCCTGAAATCGAAAACATTTCACAATTTGAAATCAACCATATCATCCTATGATGTCTTAATTGTTTTCCATTATACATTTTTCAAAAGAACAATTCTACGAACAATAAAGTGCCAGTTTTTTAGCACCTCGTACAAAGGCACCAGCAGGAACAATAAAGCAATTTTGTGACCCCTCTTTTGTGTCACTCTGTTCGCCTCTTGTACTTCTGCGGCCGGAGACTTCCAGGCAACAAAGGAACACCCAAACAAAGAACATGACTCTGCCCAAAAAATGCAATGTTCTAATGAGAATAGGAATATCATTTATTAATTTATTGTTCCCCGGTAGGTACCTCTCGAATCGAAACTAATCCAAAGTCAAAATCGCAACAGAAAGGACCAATTGTCCCGGCGGAGGTGACAAATGCTCCGGGTCCCCTCGGAGTGTAGCAGCACAACTGTAACGGCCGTATAATTTATCACTTTCAAAATCGAAACAACAACGGATGGTTGGTTTGCAAAATCCAAACCAGCTGAACAAGCCAGAAGAAGATATGATAGCTTTGTCAGGCGTTCTGAAGTGGCCGCTTTTGTGCTTGAATCTATCGGGTACCCTCCCCTCACGGACAAAAGCGTCAACAATCGACCGAATCAGAGTCAAATTAATTTGTATTTAGAGTTTGCACTCCATTCCATTTCTCGTCCGGGTTGACTTTGCGCATTTTCGGCAATTGCCACCTGGTGATACCCTGGTGGTCCCGACTGGGAAGTGAGCACAAAACTATAACTCAATGTGTACTTTCACGTCACGATCGACAGCGATTTCGTGGAAGAATAAGTAACCATACCAAACCATACCATGCGGTAGCTCATTCAGCTCAATCCGTAGGCTAACCGTTATCGTTGGCCAGTTTGGCCACTTCAGAAACCCCTGGGATAACCCGGCATTTCTCGCCTGAGATGTTGGACATCTTTGTAGGAGTTTCAGTTTTACAGTCTGTGCATTTGAAGACCTGCCTTTGTTTGATGTGGACATTGCTTGCACGTACTTGAACAGCTTTCAAGTTTGCCCGATTGTTCGCACACCCCACATTTTACAGTTGGTTTCGAGTTCAGGCGTAGCTCCTTGTCATGGCGGAGGATATCAATCCGCTTCCTAACATGCTCAATGGCTAAATGTTTAGCCAACTACTTTAAATATTTGCGTTTTCGGGATGGACATGCCTTTAGCCAGTTTGGGTTTGCTGATGTGAACAGTATGTACGAATTGTGAGCACACAAATCCACACAATTCTCCATCAGCGCTAGTGTCCACTTTCTTGTTTTCTCTGACAGGAGTATTCTCCTGTGTGACGATCAGTCACGTCAACTCCTGCCTCGAATCGGTTGTACAGTAATACCATATGAGGTTTCCTCATGTCTTTCAGAATTTTATCCTAAAAGTCGCAAAATATAAAAATGGTGTATATAAGTAATTCAACCTAGAAGAATTTGCCCAAAAACCTACGCTCTCATCGATGTTCTGTTTACAGACGGTTTCAAAGTATTCCTTATAGTCCTTTTAGATTAGGATGTGCTGGCTTTAGACGAACTGTGCTCATCCATGTCATTTTTCTCAATAACGTCAGTCTCCTGAAACTAGCTCAGTTTTCAGGTTCGTTCATTTCTCAACTTCCCAGGGGTTCCTTCTCAAATCAAACTCTCACGGATACGTATGGGAACGCCCTTTGGACCTGCCACAGCAAATTAATACCCTTATCGTGACGTCACCAAATCCTCGTTTTAGCTAATTACCTTTTCATTGTATGTATGTTTTTCTTGTACTCGATTCTAATAAACTTGTATTAGCACAATTTTTAGGAAATACAAAAGAATAATCACTTTTTAGACATTTAGATAATGGGTTTCACAATATACCATACATTATAAACTCTTTACACTAGTATATACAATTTTCGAACCGTACTATTAACTTTAGGATTGATTTTATCTAAAACTTTCAACATAGAACACAAATTAGAATTAATAAGGGGTTTTTCAACTAATTTCATCACTTGCCAACCTCTTTATTTGTCGCGCACTACCATTTCTTTCGAGGTTGCAACAGAATGGCGGATTCTAGGTCTTGGCTGAGTATATATAATATTAAATTGTACAGAAAAGAAGGGAAAACTTCGTAAAAGTTAGCGAAGTTTGACATTTCAACCAACTCCACCTGTGCAGGTATGTTCTTGACTCTTAATTTACGAGTGCCATCTACATTTCAAGGACGGTATCACAGCTGAACTCATCAAGATGGGCCCAGAAAAGTTGGCCACCTGTCTGCACCGGTCAGTAGTCAAGATCTGGGAAACCGAACAGCTACCGGAGAAGTGGAAGGAAGGGATAATTTGTCCCATCCACACGAAAGGCGACAAGTTAATGTTTCGAGGGATCACCTTTTTGAATGTCGCTTACAAAGTGCTATCCCAGATCCGTCGTTTTTCACCTAACGTAAATGAGTTCAAGGGAAGTTACCAAGCAGGTTTCATCGACGGCCAGTCGACAACGGAACAGATCTTCACCGTACGGCAAATCCTCCAGAAATGCCGTGAATACCAGGTCCCAACGCACCACCTGTTCATCGACTTCAAGGCGGCATACGGCAGTATGGACCGCACAGAGCTATGGACAATCATGGACGAGAACAGCTTTCCCGGGAAGCTTACTAGACTGATAAGAGCAACGATGGACGGTGTGCAGAACAGCGTAAGGATTTCGGGTGAACTATCCAGTTCATTGGAATCTCGATGGGGACTACGACAAGGCGATGGACTTTCCTGTCTACTATTCAACATCGCCCTGGAAGGTGTTATGCGACGTGCCGGGCTCAACAGCCGGGGTACGATCTTCACGAAATCCGGCCAATTTGTCTGTTTTGCGGATGATATGGATATCATTGCTAGAACAGTTGGAACGGTGGCAGAGCCGTACTCCCGTCTGGAACGCAAAGCAGCAAAGGTTGGACTGGTGGTGAATGCAGCTAAGACAAAGTAGGGGGATTAGGGGCATAATGGACACCCCAAGCGAATGAGTTCGTTAGGCCTGTATAACAGACAAAAACTTAACATATTATCACTTGGCTTACAACTTTAACTTGTTTCTTACGTATTTCAATCATTTACAGCAGGTGGAATGTCATTATTGTGAAGAAATAATAATTTGTAAACCATGTGTTTTTTGGGGCTGGCAGGGAAACGTACGGGCGAAATGGACATCAATCGGGGCATAATAGACACCCCTGCATATTTTATGCTAATTCTTTGATTACATCTATCAGTTAAGTAATCTGCATACGGAGATCAATGCCACAGATATAATACTCCATCTTTTTTTTTCCAAACTCTCTAAAACGCCTAACACTATGCAATGCCGGTACATCCATTCGTAATTGCCGGTGTTCATTTCGCCCCGGATCGACTACAACATTGAAATTGCTAATTTGTGTAAATTCTGATCAAAAATAAAATACTTCATTCATTGTCAAATCTGCACATACATGTAGATAAGGTAACAATTCACTTGTTTTTATGGTGGACACACTCAAACACTCGTAATACCTTATTTGCTGCTGCTTCAAAATTATAAGAATTTCACCATATGAAAAACATGTTTTAATTTCAATAATATTTTAATTATTTTGGAGGAATAAAAATCTTTTGAAAAATAGAACGATGGCTTGCCCCTTTACACTTATATTTTTATATTCCTACATTGTATTGAGAAAAAACATCAATGAATATGTAGGTATGAACCTAACAGATAGCACATTTCAATAACTAAAAGTATAATAAAATTAATGAATTAGTTGAATTGCTAGGTTCGGCAGCAAAATGTCGCACAAGAGAATGAGCTCATTTTTCCTTTACGTATATTTTCCTATGCGACAAGAAAGACGGTATGTATCAGTGTACCATTGATAAGTGCAATCTCCGCTTGATAGGTGATTTGAACAGCTTGAAGAGACATTGCGATTTTGATGTATCCCGATGTGTCAAAAACGATTGGATTTGACAAATATAGCAACTCTAACAGACTAAAGGAAACTAAAGAGGGCACAGGTAAATGAGGATTTCAATGGAAATACGGTGCAATGCATAATCAACAGCTACACTATATGTATCGTAGACCCTGTCAATCGAAGATATGACCGAACGAAAAACTGGAGAGATTTTAGGGAAACGATCAATAATGCCTCGAATCGATTCAATGTGAACAAAACACATATTAATGCGTCAACTATGTACCGACAATGGAAAAAAAAAACATGCTGACATACTCACAAATTTTGAGAAAACAGCAAGAGCTGGAAACACTGGATGATTTGCTGAAATTGAAAATAGAGGAACATGAACATGAAATGGTCGAAGAATTGGTAAGAAAGCGTATGAAGGAAAACCTAGCCTTCTTGCGTATATTTGACTGTAGACACTAGCGGATATTTTCCTTCACAAAAAAAAATGTACCGTCGCTCCTCTTTACCGGGACAATTTTTGCAATATTCCTCTGAATTTTACAAATAATCTTTTAAGGTGAATATAAAACGAAGCCACCCCTAGAATTTTCAAGAGCACAAATCTGTAGAACCCAATGTCTCACCACTCTGAAAAGTTGATCGGTCCACCCGCTGGCGGTGACCAATCGATCAACTTTTCATCGCAATCCATCATTTGGTTCTTCAGATTTGTGCTCTTGAAATTTTGAGGGGTGGCTTCATTATATATTCACCTTAAGGTCAAATATCTCAAATATCTTGCTAACATGTCATGAGCTGACAGTTTGATTATAAATGTTATATGATTATGCACTCTAAATATATTCACGAATTTTTGAAATATTTTTTTTTTAAATCAAATTTTCATTGATCTCCGATAAACGGATGTCCAGGCAAATAATGACATTTGAAGGGTTTTGTACTCGTTTTTGTTTCAGTGTGTACGTAAGTGTGATGCCTTACCCGACGTCTCCACTAGACAGAAATGTTTTGCTATTTTGCTGGACAGATGTGTCATGACAGAAATGTTCTCTCGCTGTTTGCATGGAAAGCAGCGGTGTTGATCATTTCTGTTACGTTTTCTCTTTCTGGCAGCAAAATGGCAAGACATTTCTGTCTAGTGGAGACGTGGGGTTAGATACATTTATTTTTGAAAACGGTGGAAGATGGATGGCCATACGACATGGAGACCAAACACAAGGTCGAAGTTACTTCCGCCGTCTCATGAAGAAGCTTCATGTGTCCAAATGAAGCTACTTAGCCGGTAATCACTGCGTTGTGTTTTTAGATCGCATTTCTTGCATTTTTCATCAAATGTGGTGAGTCGAACATAAGCGCAATATCTTCGTTGTCATCTTGGAGAAGCGGATGTGCAAGAGTTGCACTGGTCTCACGAACCATTTTCTGATTTGCTGTACTCTAGTCCATTACAACAGCTAGCGGAACGAGTCGAGTGCCACGGTGTTAGCTGTAACACTTTTCTTCAGTGGTCTCGTTTTAACTTTACTACCCGGGCTATTGACAAAAGAGCAGAGATATCCGAAGGACAGGAAATGGTATATTCTAGGCTAATAATTATAAATGAGATAAGTAGGAGAGTAATTGTAAAACCTACTTGTATTTGCTATAAATCCCAGAAAGCATTTCGACAATAGCTTCAGTCGCCAATTTCGAAGAATCGTTTTTTTACCCTTCTTACACCCATAAGAAGGGTATAAATATCGCTCGAAAAACCGACTTTCGATCCGAGGCCCGGAGGGCCGAGTCTCATATACCAATGAACTCAGCTCGACGAACTGAGCAAATGTCTGTATGTGTGTGCGTGTGTGTGTGTGTGTGTGTGTGTGTGTGTGTGTGTGTGTGTGTGTGTGTGTGTGTGTGTGTGTGTGTGTGTGTGTGTGTGTGTGTGTGTGTGTGTGTGTGTGTGTGTGTGTGTGTGTGTGTGTGTGTGTGTGTGTGTGTGTGTGTGTGTGTGTGTGTGTGTGTGTGTGTGTGTGTGTGTGTGTGTGTGTGTGTGTGTGTGTGTGTGTGTGTGTGTGTGTGTATGTGCGTTACAAAAAAAAAGTCACGCACGTTTCGCAGCCGTCTGTCAACCGATTTGAGTTCTCTTGGAAGCAAATATAAGCTACTACATCCTAGTAGAACGCTATTGATTTTTTTTTTCGATTGGACGTTTGATTACCGAGATATCTCTCGAAGAGTACTTATGAGTCATACTTCTAAACTTTTTAAGATTTTTGACCAAGTGTATCATAATAAATATTTCGACCGTTTGTCAATCGATTTGGGTTCTCTTGGCACCAAATGAAAGCTACAGCATCCTAGTAGATCGCCCAGAAATTCTATTTCGATTGGACATTTGGTTACAGAAATATCTTTCGAAGAGTACTTCAGATTTATACAACTAAACCTTTTGAGATTTTTGACCAAAAGTATCATAATAAATATCTTAGCCGTCTGTCAACCGATTTCGGTTATCCTGGCACCAAATAAAAGCTACAGCATTCTAGTAGATCCCTATACAATTTCATTAGGATTGGACATTTGGTTACCGAGATATCTTTCAAAGAGTACTTGGGAGTAATACAGGTTAACTTTTTGAGAGATTTTTGACCAAGGGTAGGGTACCATAATAAATATCTCAGCTGTCTGTCAACCGATTTGGGTTCTCTAAGCACCAAATGAAAGCTACAATATGCTTGCATAAGGCCCTGAAATTTTATTTCGATTTGACATTTGATTACTGAGATATCTTACGAAAAGTATTTCAATAAATTATTATTTTTTATTATATTCACTTGTTATCTTGCATTTGTTTTTGACCAGTCTAAGGGAAATTATTTTTCAATAAATGATGCTGACCTCATACAAAGTGTATACTAGCAGGTTATTGTTTTCAACAAAATTATAAATAACAAATTACAAATACACAGGAATTTTATGGAAACTAACAATATGTTAAATGAAAGCTTTGAAGAACCAGACAGCCAAAATAACTAGCTAATGCCAAAACTGATTAACTTAGTAGATATATCATTTTTGTCGTTTTTACACCATAACCATGAATACCAAGTACTTCGGAGCTAATTTAATTGACTGATTTAGACAAAGTGTATCTCGCTGATTTTCTTACCCATTTGTTAATCGATTCAAGATCTTTTAGCAGTTAATAAAAGATACAAAATTCCAGAATATGTAAGCTATTTTTTAAACATTCCATACAAGACTCTAGGAAGTGTCTGGCATTTCTGGTAGTGATGATGATTAACCTGGGCTTGTTAGGGGAATATCTGTAAATAAAAGAAAATCGGGTTAAGTACGGTTCCTTTGAATTCCACTAAGAATTTGCATCCTTTGACAGATACGTATTTCGACCTCAACTGTAAGGTCGTCTTCAGTGTCTTGTACTTGACTCGACTCGAAGTCGAGTCAAGTACAAGACACTGAAGACGACCTTACAGTTGAGGTCGAAATACGTATCTGTCAAAGGATGCAAATTCTTAGTGGAATTCAAAGGAACCGTACTTAACCCGATTTTCTTTTATTTATTTCTGGTAGTTTAGTCCATCGTCCATGATGCTATTTTGGAAACCAATCCACTAGATGCCAAATCCACAATATTTTCTAGAACTTTTGGTCAATTCCACAAAACAAATATGTTAAATACAACAATAATTTTAATAAGTGTAAGAAAGGTTCTGTGCACCATAGGTGGATTAAATCGGGTTTTTAATTGTCTGTCCAATTCTGTCCTTAGATTTGTTATGATACGTTTGCTTGGCTTTGCAGTTTTGCATCGACGAGCAGTTTTGAGCTGTTTCTTCAGAGTTGGATTAGTTTTCTACTCAAAACAATTGTTCGACTGACTGCTGTCAAACAACAATGCATGGAGGAGAATTCCGTTAGAACCTTTGTCTTCTCACTTTGTTTCCGTCGGTCATCATTTGATCAACGGATTCCAAATTGAATCTTACGAAAGTTATACTTTGTAGCGGCTGGTTTTACGTTAAACGAAAGTTGGCTAGTTTCGTGGTTAGAGGATTTTTTTTGTAATTCCAAATGCAATCCATAGCAATTTTTGGCGGAATTGATTCAGTCAAGCCATGTGAGTTCATTACATCGAATCACGCATTAGTGGTTTCTATAAATAATTTCCGCCAGTAATATCGCATCCCGATATTCTCCGAAATGGTGCCTAAGGGTTGTCGTATGACTGATTAAATTAGTTTGAAAAGTGAATTTAGCTCGGTTCGTTTGTTATCGCTGTTACCGTCTCCCAGTGGGTGCATTAGAGAAAAGTATTTTCCATCAGCATTTCCATCATTTTGTCATCAGCGTTCTTGTTCAGCAAGATATGACAAGATATATACTAGGGTGGCCCACACTTATATGAAAAACAAATATTTCTAAAAAAACCGAGTCTTACCTCCGGTTTCAGTTGTTTTGAACCCCCAGAAGCTACGTTCAAAGTTTGAGCAAAATTGGTCAAACCTAAGGGAACGCTCAACAAGCTTGAAGTTTGTATGGGAAATCGTGGCCAAATGTATGCAATAATCTCAAGTTTTCGATTTTTGCTTATAGGTGGCACCGTGAGCGTTCAACCTTTGGTATTTTTGTATGTAACCGCTGATCAATGTTACCCAGTTTTACGGTACTGAAAAAAAAACAACAATAAAGTTTCGTCTCACTTTACCTAGGGTAAAACTTGATTACCAGGCGTCGGATCACTTTGCGGTCTTCGACAAAGTTGTTTGGCATATACTCACCTGTTTTTCTTCATACACGAGAACTGTGATTTGCGCTCTTGCTGTCATTCGAGTCCCAGCGATTTTAAGGATGGTCAGTACGTCCCTCATCTGAATACATGAAGCTCATTTCTGGAGGCTTTTAATACACGGCGGCAGTGGGTAATCGAATTCGGATCGTAGAATTTCGTGAGCAGGTTTACTGTGATACCTAGAAGAGAATTTTGACTTGACAACACAATAAACTTGATAATACGTGATTCCTGTACCAGATCATTGGGGGTTTCATCACCCTTCTGCTAACATAGCACATACGACATACATTTACTGCACCAGGGGCATTTTCGATTAATTTAGCTTGAATCGACGGAACTTCCACCAAAACCGAAAAAAAATGCGTATTTTCCGCGGACTACTTGGCGTTTTCCTTTTCAACCGAAGGGGATTTTAAACATAATCAAAATAGTGATGTTGGCCATCCAAGCAATGCATGTTGTGTTCGTGACATTCATGAACTTGAGATAGATTTCACGCATACTACAACTGTTGCTACATCTGCTGATCTGCGCCACTTTATGCCGTTTTCGGTTATTTCTAGAGCCAACCTAGGCCCTGGATCGGCCCTAACCGCTTTCCAAATTTTCGTTTATTCGATCGGGTCGGATCCAAATCCAAAACATGGCGAGGTTCGCTTTGTCATTTTTTTTTTGCGATCCAGATCGGGGTCCATCTGTCAAAATGGATGTAAACTATTGTAAACAATGTACCAAAACAAAATTTATTTTTTTTTATCTTCACGAGCAAGTAGGAAGTAGAAAGTTATCACTGTTGCGATTTGCGTGAACTAACTAGTGCGCTCACAAATATTTTAACATTCCATTTTGCGCTGAACTGAAGAATTTACCGAAAATGCAACAGAATACACTGGACGAAGAAGTTGAGCCTCTGTTAAAGGTCCTATATGCGACCGAAACGTTGGACAAGATTAAATAGCAGTATTGAAATTTTGTTGAGAAAGAAAAATCCATTTTCAAGTTACTAATGTTATCCGCAAACGTAGTTTTACAATGAATAATTTGACCCCGGATACGATACATATGGTACGCTCATAATCATTTCATAAAACGTTGCAATCATCCTGGTATATTTCCCTGCTCGGAATACTCCCTGTCAGACAGTCAGGGATTTTGTGGTTTTCCTTAGAAAGGACTAACAGATAGCTATAAAATTATCGATTACGAAAAATGGACGATGAACAGCGGGCAGAGAGGCCCTCTAGAGTACAAGAATCGGGCCTTTCGTACCTACCTGGTTTTGTTCTCCCTAACAAGGGAGGTGGCGTTTATTGCTTCTGTTCTGATGTTGGGTGCTCAGCTCGCTGTTTGGCTGGCAAATGGCAATAAAAATGTTGACCTTCCTCGAACGAGATGATTTTGATAATGTGGCATTGTTTGTGCCAGACAGGAGAGATCCCGGTTCGGAGTAAACGAGGCGAATGCTAATAGAACTGCTATTAATCACAAAGTATGATCCTTCTGACGTTGGACGGAAGGATCGTAATAATAAAGAGCTTCCTCAGATGGAATCATCAAAAGTTAAAGAAAAAGATTTTTGAATGCTTGAAGTTTCTATCTATTCTATGTTAACATGATCCGTAAATATGAGAGTTATCATATATGTTGTGTCCTTGGTGATAAATTATGGGTAAAACCCTATCTACGCTACTTGTTACCAAATATCTTATTTCAATATTAAGCTTCCAACAAGAGCTATTGGCAAATAAGCCAACACTTCACCAGGTACCTGCAGGCGAATTTTGAAACAGTTATTATATCTTTATCGTGAACATTTGTTCAAAATTAAATACGTATTAATTCGTTATCCCAATTAATCAATTATGCACCAGCAATTTGATAGCCAAATCCATTCCCACGACCAAGTTTCACCGTTCAAGTTCATTCATCTCTGAAGCAGAAAAATCTTTCCATTCAAGATATCACATTCCTTAAAAACTGTTATCGGATCATTCCTCTAACTGCTGCTGGGAATGCCCACTCGAACACTCAATCTTCCGTCGAAACGAGTCCCACCTAATTCAGCAATAATTAATTTAATGACCTACCAAACACCTCGCTGATGCCGGACGGGCACCATTCCAGAGAACTATCGGTTTCCCAACTAGCCAAGGTGAGGAAGCACTGCTAATTCAGATGATTTTTTATGTGCACGCCTCCTTTCAAACTCAATATGCAAAGCAGCAATTTATGGAAATGATGACGATCATGATGAGATGGCACCATCATCAATCCGGCGATCGATCTTTCCTTGGAGTGGACCTGGGTGGAAATTGTGGCGTAACAAGATATTTTTTAAGCGCTGGAATTGGACGTCGTAAATTATATCCGCCGTATCAGCTGGGTTTTCGTTCGGATTTGCGATCGGAAATGAGACTGGTTCTACGCAGTTTATCTCAATTAGTAGATGTAGCTTAAATATTGTTTCATTCGCAAACTGAAATGATAACTTTTTTGTAGGTTATGGGAAATAAAATCAAATTAATGATTTTTCTCCAGCACAGAGTTTCAAACATACGTGCAATGAACTCTGCTGACGGCAGGAAAGCTGGTTACCGTAAAACGGGGTATCATTGATCATCGGGGTAACATTGATCGACGTGACCGACCTCATGAAATGTTAAAACAAGCATTTTACATTGATTTAGTTTCTGCTATCGAATGGTATATCGCTATCTGCTGTTATTTAGCTATTGAATGACATGGAATTCATAAAAATTAAATTTCATAAGCATTTGAATAAATCGATTTCTCCTTAACTGTGTTTCGTAACGCAATCAGATACATTGTCAATCATTCATGCTTGGTATGGATACTAAAGACACTAATAGGTTAGAAATCACTAAATAAATCTATCTGTCATTTCTTACAGCCAATGGACTTGAGCTTTGAAACATCTGCCATGAGATCACCCATTTCGGAGCAGAAAGTGCCTACAGCAGAACAGGATGAAATTGACGAGGTCGATCCGCTGGATGTCAAGCAGATGCCTGAGGATGACGATGTACTGCAGGAGGCTGCTGAAACGGTCGGAGTCGTCGGAGCGCTGAATACTGCATCTCAAAGTGTCAGCGAAGCACTCGAAGGAATTCCTCATACACCCCGAAACATGCACGAACAGTGTGAGACCAGGCTCGCAACACTGGAAAAACAAAATTTTGATTTGAACGTCGAAAACGCTTTGGTTGATGGACACCAACAAATTGACTGAGCAAAACTGGAAGCTGCAGTGTAAACTGGTGCAGCATACCATCAAGTAAACCTAATTCTTCACGGTGGACACTGTGGACAAGACCGGAATTCAGACCCCTGAATGGATGCTGAAGGTTTCACCGTTTGCGAAGAATAGCGACTACCTTTTGTCAAAAAAATTGATAGGGGTATTAGGGGTATAATGGACACCCGGAGCGAAATGGACACTCCTGTTTTTGCCGAAACCGTTGACTTTTATGCAAAACTTTTAATGCATAAGTGTGAAGGAACAAGTCACTGTTCTATTTTTCAAAAGTACCATTTATATTTCTTCAAAATAACCAAAATATCAGTGAAATTGAAGTATGTTTTTCATATGGTGGATTTCTTATAATTTCGAAGCAGCAGCAAATAAGGTATGTATTACGTGTCCACCATAAAAACAAGTGAATTGTTAGCTTAACTACATGTATACGCCGATTTAGCAATGGATCGATAAAGTATTATATTTTGGATCAGAACTTATTCAAAATAGCAATTTCAATGTTGTAGTCGATTCGGGGCGAAATGAACACTGGGGATTATGAATGAATGTACGCGCGTTGCATCCTGTTATACGTTTTAGAGAGTTTGGAAAAAATCAATCCGATTATTTTAGCCTAAAATTGATGTAATTAACTTTGATGATATGTAAACTCGTCTCAGATGGAGTATTATATCTGTGGTATTGATCTCCGTAGGCAAATTACGTAACTGGTCGATATTATCACAGATACAGCATAAAATATGCAGGGGTGTCCATTATGCCCCGATGGGTGTCCATTTCGCCCCGTACCTTTCCTGCCAGCCCCAAAAAACACACGGTTTTCAATTCACTATTTCTTCACAATAATGACATACTACCTGCTGCAAATTATTGAAATACCTAGAAAACAAGTTAAAGTTGTAAGCCAACTGATTATATGTTTAGTTTTTGTCTATTATACAGGCCTAACATACTCATTTGCTCAGGGTGTCAATTATGCCCCTAATCCCCCTAATATATTTATGGCCAAAAGGATTCGGTCTAGTTTCGAATAATCCGGGTGGCTAAAAGTAACAGGATGACAACCAAGCCCACGGCTCACAGAGGTCCAATTTTGAGAAAAGCTGGCAGAAAGTCAATTTTTCAACATGTCTCATATGGGATACAGTATATTGAGCATGGAAATGGAAATATTGATTTTGTATCTTGTTACAGCACTGCATAGCTGCTGATGGAAAAAGTTCTGATTTTTTTTATAAAGAACACAAACAAGGTAAACCACTACAAAAGTCTATTGATATCTTCTATATCTATATAAATAAAAATGGAATGGTGTTTGTATGTCACGAATAGGCTCGGGAACGGGTCAAAGGATCTACACCATTCTTTCAGTGCACCCTGCATTGGTGGAGGGCTCCGACGTGTTCGTACGAAAAAATAATTGGAAATATCGACCGGGAACGCACCGAAAACGAGAAAGTTTGAAAATCCATTTTGCGGGGCATTTTTGTACAAAGCTGCATGTCAAAAAACACAGTAGGCAGGAAGTACGACGTTTGCCGGGACAGCTAGTCTATATATCTATATATATATAAATGAATTTCCGTCTGTCTGTCTGTCTGTCTGTCTGCGTCTCTACGGAGCTGCATGCCAAAAAACACAGTAGGCAGACAGTACGACGTTTGCCGAGATAGCTAGGTATGTGTAAACAACTTTTCAAAAGTGGTTCAATTATTCATCTCGGAACCACCTCAATTGTTAGGTTTTACCTGTTTTACCACATATACCTGCTTGCAAAGGATATTAAAGCCCTTTTTTGGCTCCGGGTCACTGACAAAGTCGGTGTGATTAAAGACAAACAATGGGGACGGACCGGATGTGCCAGCGTCCTGTCGCTATCCAGGAGTATTACGAATTTATCGGCGAACATGGTGTACCACATACATATTCCTGAGAACCGTAGTAAGTCCGGACGAAGGATAAATAACACCAAACTGTGCGTAGACCACAGACAGACCACGTCGATTATGTTAACGGCCGGCGTATACTGCTTGATTGGATCAAGGATGACGTTGGTTGCGATCCATTACATAGTGCACTGCGTAGTATTGAATTCATGGAATCTCGGTGCATCGGGGCCCAATATCTAGCCGCTGCTCGGAGAACGTATTGCATATTGTGAGTATGGAAATTAACAAGTTCCATCAGTACACTTTACCAATATCTTTGATTCGCCTTTTATATGCTCAAAGGGCCTGATAAGGTGGGACTCTTGGCATTGATAAGTCAAGTAGGTCTTGCAAAGGATAATCATCCAATTAAATTCAACACATAATACATTTTATGTAGACAATTTCTACGAGAGGATATATAGAGACGCTAAAAAATTGGTCTGTGTAACTCTAAGGGGTACTACCTACAACACTTAGGGGCTGTCCATTTATTACATAAGAAGGTTTTTGCGATTTTTCGATATGAGAATCGATTTTTTGTATGAGAACCTAAGTATTTTTGTATGGCGCGTGAGATATTGCGAACCCCATCGCCCCGCATAAACTAATGGACACGATGAATTGGACTTACGAAATTTATGGACAACCCATATTATATCATAGGTATTTCATCATAAAATTAACTTTTTTAAACTATTTCATGTTCAGAATAGCTACATAACTTCTCCACCAAGGCTTCACAAAAATGTTAAAATAGAGAATTTACGGGAAGTCCCATTAGCAATCGATTGTTTAGTAGCAATGATTTCAGCCTATTGAGAAATACATTGCAAATTCCTAAAAAAATAAGGTAAAACTAACTTTTTTTCTAAAAAAATAAAAGTCTGCAATCATCTCTAGACATCTACGAACCAGATGACGTAAAAAGTTCAAGATCATTAGGCGCCGTCCACAAATTACGTAACGCTGTAGGGGGAGGGGGGGAGCATGGCCGAGCGTTACGGCTCATACAAAAAAAATCGGGTTTTCATACAAAAAAGCGTTACGGAGGGGGGAGGAAGGGTCGAAAAATTTCGATTTAAGCGCTACGTAATAAATGGATGTTGCCTTACAACGGTTAGGAGTTCCTTGTATGGAATTACAGTGTAGTACCCGAATGATCAATTTCACCCCGCTAATCAATTTGACCCCGTTTTACGGTACCGTGATTTCGGGTGAAACTGATCACTTTTCGTAGTTTTTGGCGAATAATTTTGGAATACTTATCGATATGAATAAATTTAATGCTTTAAAACAAGTACGACTATGGTTCTCATCAGTCAACGAGGTAAAACATTCTACTGCAAATCATTTTATTACATAAAATATCATTTGAAATAAAAAATCAGAAAAAAATAATTTCGGGGTGAAATTGATCAATCAATGAAATGTTTTTTTAAGTGCTGAAAATATTTTTTCCTCCTAAATCAACCACCCTGAAATGCGAAAAGCTATGCAAAATTTTTACAAGTTATCTAAATTTGAAATTATTTAAGTTTGAAGTTTAATAAATCTTAAGAAAACGCCTGAAAGTATGCAATTTTCGTACTAAATATGATATAAGTTCCGGAAAAGTGCAATTTTATGCATCAATTTCAATATTTATAGAACTTTTGATAACGAAATCGGGTTCAGCGAATACTTGGCAGCTAGAAACATTCATTCGAATATTCATTACATTTGCGATTCAGCTACGGTAACAAAAGTTTGAAAGTGTCTTTGAAGTTTGCCTGATAGGCAGTTTCGGTAAATATTGAATTTTATACAGAAATGACAAGCAGGGCGCGGAGGCTGAAACATGCCGCATTTCGTCTTTACCGCGTTTTTGCATTTTTCTTGTGTTTTCGTTCGTACTTGAGTGGAACGCTGATGGAAGAGTGAACGGTGGTCGGTCGTCAGTGACAAGCAGGGCGCGGAGGCTGAAACATGCCGCATTTCGTCGTTCCCGCGTTTTTGCGTTTTTCTTTGTGTTTTTAGTTCGTACTTGAGTGGAATGCTGATGGAAGAGTGAACGGTCGACGGTTTTCGTCAGTGACAAGCAGGGCGCGGAGGCTGAAACTTGCCGCATTTCGTCGTTCCCGCGTTTTCGTATTTTTCTTTGTTTTTTGTTCGCACTTTGTGTAAACGATCGACGATGGCTCGGTGGCAAGAGACCACATTGCCCGCATCGTGGTGCTCGTGTTCGTCGTTATTCCGAGTTCGGAAATGCTAGTATCCAAGAGATTGTTTTTCAGTGCGTCGGGTATTCTCGCTTATGTATTTTTTTCGGATTCTTCGATGGACGATCGGAGAATCAACGAGCGGTGTGAACAGGTGTGAACGAGTGCACATTTAATATGGTTGGACCGTTTGCATGCTGAGACCAAAGCCAAACATAGAAAACCAGCTGGTCAGGATTACCCGGTGAGTTCGTTCCTTATTACTTTTTATATTTGAACATGACATATATGGGGATTTCGGAGGGGTAGCCTAAGGAAGTTAAATGAACTGGTTTCCGGGCAAATGTTCGTGGGGTGGCCAGACTTTGTCACGAGATAACAATTATCATGTTGTTTTCCGAAGGTCTCCAGTGAATTTAGCTTACCCTGCTACAACAAACCATCAGGTAGATCATTCCGTTCCGGTATGACTCTGCAGCCATAGGTAATCCTTGCGCTGATGGTGGGTACACAATCATCATCATCATCATCATCATCATATTGAATTTTATACAGAAATATGTGACTAATTGGCTGTAAAACATGTAAATTCATCATTCAATAACCCTTCAGCCAGATGATGGTCATTTTTTACAAATTGTTTAAAGTTTAAAGCGTTATTTTTGACAAATAAAAATGGCCCTCTCGTCGATCAATTTCACCCGAAATCACGGTACACTAATTGCACAATTATGGGTCACACACAATTATTAGTCACTTTCCACTTTAATAGATAAATACTAATTAATTGCAAGCTTTTGTTAGCCATTATCATTTTTCGTTGATGAGTTGATTTGTTTTGTGTCACTATACGTGTCGCACACGGGCTTATACCACAGAGAACAGACATCCAGGCTAGAAAAAATTTCATTCGGAAAGTTGTGTAAGGATTTGAATCTTTACTTTAGTATGGTTGCAAATCAATACACGATGACAACATTAACGCCACCAAACACCATATTGCCACAGTCAGTGGTGAATTGAAACATTTCAAGTGGTGAATTAAATTAGTATGAGAAATTTACCGATTGCAGCGCCACGCTATTGCCACTTGTGTTGCCGATTTCAAATGGCCGTTAAATTCCTTACACAAATTTGGAACTGGACTTGGATGTCTGTTCTCTGTGCTTATACGTCAAAACATACATGTTTTCAGTATTTTTTTGTTCGGTGTAAAACCATCTGTCAAAGTAACGCTTCGATTGTGAACATCAGAAAGTGCGTGCGCTGCTTTCGTAAGCTCTGTAAAGGCGAGCTTTAGTGATTTTCAAGTGCGAAATGGTATCGTCACCAAAGGTATATTGTTTTTGTTAAAATCGAGGAAATTTCGCCAGACCCACAGAATACGCCTTCAAGTATGCAATCGCACAGAATCCCCATGTTCGTCAGATGACCAAAATACATTTACAGTAAAAAACTTGTGATGTATTTTAGACACCACCTATTTTATTCGTTCTAGATGAATGTTAAGAGATTGGCTGCCCAATGCTTCTTTATTGAACAGTTTTCATTGCAATAAGGCTTTTAAATTTCTTACTATTATCAATTCAACGATTTTGAGGTGTGTTCGGACACGTAGAAGTTCCTTGGAGCAGCTTTATCTTTTGGAGCTAAAGGTTTCGAGGTTGTAGGCTTTGCGGATGATATAGTCATTTTGGTAAGAGGGAAGTTTGACCACATAGTTTCAGAAAGAATGCAGCAGGCCCTAAAGCATACGCAATCTTGGTGTACAAATGAGGGTCTAAGCATCAACCCGTCAAAAATCGTAATAATACCATTCACTAAAAAGAGGAAGGTAAATTTAAAACCCTTCAAGATAGGAGGAGTTGAAATTCAAGTTAGTAATCAGGTAAAATACTTAGGTGTAATCCTTGATGCTAAGCTGAACTGGAATGCTCACCTTGACTACGCGATAAATAAAGCGATTAACGCGTTATGATTATGCTCCAAGACCGTCGGGAGGAAATGATTATGTGGATTTACACATCTATAATACGACCAAAACTGACCTACGCTTCGTTAGTGTGGTGGCCAAAAACTAAGGAGGCTACTACAGGAGCGAAGCTAGCTAAGCTTCAAAGACTTGAGTGTGTTGTTATAACAGGAGCGATGCGCAGCACTCCATCCAAAGCATTAGATGCTATTCCTAATCTGCTGCCGTTACACGAATATGTGCAATTAGAAGCAGAAAGAAGTGCTCTAAGAATTAAAAGATTTAATAATGTCCTGTCAGGTGACCTTGTTGGTCACTTGAGCATTTTGGATTACTTTAAAAGAGGGCCAGTAATGAGTATGAACGGAGACTGGATGAGACCCGAAGACAACTACGACTATCCCTACAAGGTCCGCGCAACGTCGCGTACAAGTTGGGAAGCCGGAGGCCCAAAGGTTCGTCAAGGCTCGATAATATTCTTTACAGATGGCTCAAAAATTGGAACAAATACAGGTGCAGGGGTCTCTGGGCCTGGAGTAAACACTTCAATAGCAATGGGACACTGGCCAACAGTGTTTCAAGCAGAGATCTTTGCAATACTTGAATGTGTGAATGTTTGCCTGAAAAGGAAATACAGATATGCAAATATATGTATTTTTTCTGACAGTCAAGCTGCTCTAAATGCATTAGGCGCATATAAATGTACCTCAAAAATCGTCTGGGAATGTATTCTCTCTTTGCGACAGCTGTGTCAATCAAATTCGGTAAACTTGTACTGGGTTCCAGGACACTGTGGCATTGAAGGGAATGAAAAGGCAGATGATCTTGCAAAACGGGGTTCTAATTCACAGTTTATTGGCCCGGAACCATTCTGTGGTATACCTAACTGTGCAATAAAAATGGAACTTAAATGCTGGGAAGAACAAAAGGTGATGACCAACTGGATGGCTGTCAAAAAGTGTACCCAATCAAAAAGATTTATAAACCCAAATGCAAATAAAACTAAAAAGCTTTTAGAGCTCAACAAGAGAGCTCTATGTACATACACTGGCCTAGTAACTGGGCACTGTCCGAGCAGATATCATTTGAAAAACATTGGCCAAGTACAGAATGATATATGTCGCTTTTGTAATATCGAAAGTGAGACCTCGGAACATCTACTGGGCAGCTGTGATGCGTTATACAGGCGCAGAATGAAGTTTCTCGGTAGCGGCTGCTTACAGCCCAGTGAGATCTGGTCTGCTGATCCTGGAAAAGTGATTGGTTTCATAAACCATATCATATCTGATTGGAAACATGTCAATGCAAGTAGCTGATCATCTTATTAATGGTGATCGGTTGGCGTGACATGTAGAGTAAACAGGGATATACTACAAAAGTTCTATTTATTGGACGCAGTAGTTATAACTCCCCAACAAAAAAAAATCTTTTGGAGTGCAGCTCAAAACTGAAATTTATTTATATTTTAGATGTATATATGTAGAATTAGTAAATATTTGTCAATTTCTTACATTCAGTCTATTACAAGTTTCATTTTTGTGTTAAATGTTGTATTTTAACTTGTAAACATTCCCCTAGTACACTCATAGCACAATTATGGGTCACTTAAGAAGCAACCATTTCATAATACGAACCGTTTTTCATACAAAAATAACACTTTCATGATTTTTATTTTATATTCTCTTCATTGAAACTCCTTTTTATTGTTTTATACAAAAATCTGCTTGTAAAATTCACTTTAGCGGTGAAAATTAGTAAAATGTTGGTGAATAATGAAAACCACAAAAATGGGTCAAAATTGTCTGTGTAACAATTATGGGTCAATTTATTACCTATTATGGGTCACTAAAGAGGAATCGGCTCAACAATTATGTTTTGTCTATTTTTTCAATGAATGATCACTTATTCTCGATAGATCAACTATAGTAGAATCTAAAACTGGTTTCAAACTTCTTAACGAAGCGTGTTTTCACGATTTGGAATCATTTTTTCCAAAATTGGGACAAAATCTTCAACACAACCACCGATAAACGCCTAAAAGTATGCAATTCCCATGTACGCAGAACTGTCAATATTATGCTGCACAAAAAGTGACCCATAATTGTGTGATTTTCGGTGTTCCTTGGCACAATAATGAGTCACTTAAATTTTGCCTGAAATAAGCTTTAATTAGCTGCAGTCACATGAATTTCTACATTTATAACGTAAATTATACCTTTGATCTGGTGACGATACCATTTCGCACTTGAAAATCACCAAAGCTCGCCTTTACAGAGCTTACGAAAGCAGCGCACGCAGTTTCCGATATTCACAATCAAAGCGTTACTTTGACAGATGGTTTTGCGTCGAACAAAAAATATTGAAAATATGTATGTTTTGACGTATAAGCCTGTGTGCGATACGTATAGTGACACAAAACATATCAACTTATGTACGAAAAATGATAACGGCTAACATAAGCATGCAATTAATTAGTATTTATCTATTAAAGTGGAAAGTGACTAATAATTGTGTGTGACCCATAATTGTGCAATGAGTTCAAGTCTTAGTCGAACCACCTTTGAGTTCGGACGTGCGTAACAGCGCGCTTGTAAATATTTTTAAAACTTAACTTATTATTTATTTTGACCCCGGGTCCGTCCGTACGCGAACCTGCGTTAGTATTTTTTTTTCTCTACTTTTCGCCTCACGCGAATCGCCGCCGCCGTGTGTGACTTTATTTTTTTTTACCCACCGCGAGTGCAATGAAGTGTGGTATAATTAATTGCATGCTGACTGACAACCGCTTCCTATGGCGTTGTCGCGGAAACTGTAACCGGCAATTCCACGCAGCTTGTGTAGGAGCACAACGACATCACGAAGAAGTTCTGCGGACCTTTATGCTGCCTCTTTGCCAGGATTGTCAAGAAAACTTCACCCCCGAGCTGAACCTGAAACAATTGGCAACGTCTTTCGCCAACATAAAGGACAGCATTGAATCCAGTCTGGCAGCAAACCACAAGCTGCAATCAAACTTCGAAACACTTAGCGCTATCCATGACGAAACGCTTGAGCGCGTGGAAAAACTGTTTGATGTTATCAAACAGAATATATCTGTACTTACTAGTAGCAGCAAAAACAGCGCTACAGAAATAAAGAATCAAATATCAGCACTCTGCGACACACCTTCAGCGCTCACCAGGGCTATTCAGAAGGCTGCACAGTCAGCAGCTGAAGAAGCAGCCGTAAAAACAATTAACGCAACGAACTCACCGGGGCATCCAATTGACCCACTTCCGCAAATAATTGACTCGGTCAGGAATGACTTAGTATCTTTAGCCAAATCAGCTGCAACCGCAGCAGTAACAGAAATTATACAGGCGGAAAGAAGCCCACATGAAATTTTGGAACTACCTCATCTACTTTCTCTATCCAAGGAAATTTTAGATGAGATTAAATCTGTATCCGCTGTTGTCGAAGCTCTTGAGAGCAGCTCAGAAAATCGCTCACCGCAGGCTAATCAAACATTGGCGGAAGAGTTAGCAGAAGTACCACTAACTAATTCTTCAAGCAACACTCGTCAATCACCTCCTGCAACACCAAAGCGCGATGCTATTGCTGAGCTCTTTGCTGAACGTCGAGCGAAAATGCGTGTTTCACAGCCACCAGACAGTGGTTGGCGGTTTATAGACAGCGGCAGAAAACTGCTTTGGCGCAGAGACTGGTCTAAGCTTGATGCCAAAATTGCTGAAAAGATGCCTCGCAATAAGAGACGTCGTAAGCAGCATACTAGCAACAATAGCAACAACAACATCATCAACAACAACAACAACAACAACAACAACAACAACAACAACAACAACAACAACAACAACAACAACAACAAAAACAACAGCAACAACAACAACAACAACAACAACAACAATAACAACAACAACAACAACAACAACAACAACAACAACAACAACAACAACAACAACAATAGCAACCACAACACCACAATCAACAAAAAAACAGACAAGCAGTTATTAAATATGGCCAAAAGTCAATTCTCCAGCCCTCCAGAATCCACAGACCACCCAATTGCAGCGCTTTCTATATCTGCTGCAAAATCTTTTATCACTTTCGAAAAAGGTGAAACAATTAATCAGAAGCCATCATCATCCAACAGTCATCAACAGTCTACTAGCAACCAGAAGCAACAACTACAACCACTGCGCAAAAACAATATCCAGCAGCATCCAAGCCCGCACATGCCACAACAAACGACTGGCAATCAAAATGACTTCCACTCAGCACCTTCAACTGAAAGCACAGACGGTCAATTCGAATTTGATCCAATGCGTCCACCCATTGTACGCCTGACGCAGCAATCTGTGCAAGGTGATGGGCGCTTTTTAAAGGCCAGACTGCGTGACCCAAAAATTATGAAAATTGTCCGCTTATATCTTGCCTACATGAAAGACCAGTCTACAACGGTCTGTGTAGAGGGCATGACATCTACAAGCATTAGAATGCTGCTGGCATCGGAAGGCTTGCCTACGGTTCCAGAGCATCTAAATCGCATCTTCGTCGAAGTTCATCAAGAGTATGGAGTGGATGCAACTGAAGCGGCAGCTGACTTGCTATCATACGGACGATTCCTGACCAGCGAAAGGACCAACCGATTGCAGCACCTACGCGAGAGTGCCAACAAATTTTACTCTCCAGTCCCACATTTTCGGAAATAACGACGCCTTCTTTGGAAGCAGAAATTCATGACGAACCATCAACGGGTAATTCTCAATCTGACTGTATTTTAAATATTTCACAATCCGACACACTTCCAAATACTTCTTCGACAAAAAACAACTCGACCGAAATTTTGATTTATTGTCAAAATTTCAATCGAATGAAAAGTCCAGCCAAAATACAAGAAATCCAAAAAAATTTATTAGGCTCATCCTTCTCGGTAGTCTTGGCAACTGAGACAAGCTGGGATGAAAGTGTTCGAAGCGAAGAAATTTTTGGAAGTGCTTTTAATGTATTCCGAAACGACCGAAATTTTCATGAGTCCCAGAGGAAATCAGGAGGAGGAGTTCTCGTGGCTATTTCGGCCAATTTTGATTCAGAAATCATGAACACATCTAAATTTAAAGAATTTGAGCATGTCTGGGTGAAATCTCACATAGCAGGTGAAACACATATTTTCGCCTCAGTGTATTTTCCACCAGACCATGCGAACAAAACTACATACGAAAACTTTTTTCAATGTGCTGAACAAATCATGTCTGAACTTCCTCCCGAGATTAAGGTCCACATATACGGGGACTTTAATCAACGTAGGGTCTGGGACCATTTGGGCAGGAGCACCTATTTTGGGCACTTGCTGCTGTAACTCAGCCAATTTTGAACCGATTGACTTGATTTTTGAGATACGATCAGATACGCACAGTATCTAGCCGTGTGCAGAAATTCAAGTCAATCGGTTCGAAATTGATCGAGTTATAGCAGCAAGTGCCCAAAATAGGTGCTCCTGCCCAAATGGTCCCAGACCCTAATGCTGATTTCATTTTGGACTCTGAAAATGAAAGTATTTTACTCCCAGTCGTTGGGGAGAATGAAACCTTGCAATTTATTTTTGACAAAACTGCAAATTTAGGTCTAAACCAAATCAATCACATAAAAAACCGCCAAAATTGCTACCTAGACTTTTTATTAACGAATATCTTTGACGACTTCTGTGTCAGCGAATCATTGTCTCCATTATGGAAAAATGAAGCTTTCCACACAGCAATCGAATATTCTTTGTTCATACATGAGCACAAAATCCCCAACGACTGCGAATATGAGGAAGTGTTTGAATACAAATTAGCGAAGTACGAAAACATAAAATGTAAATTAAGTAGTGTAGATTGGCAAGCTATTCTTAAGAATGAAGGAAATGCCGAATCTGCCGTAGAAGAATTCTACAGAATTTTAAATGAAATTATTGGGCAAGAAACTCCAATAAAAACGAAACGTCGTCATATAAATTCAAAATATCCAATATGGTATAATCAACAAATCAAAAATCTGAAAAATCGCAAACAAAAAGCACACAAAATTTACAAAAAATATGAAACTGATGAAAATTTAGCTAAATATTTGAACATATGCGACCAATTAAATTTTGAAATTAATAATGCATTTGAAGAATATAATACGAGAACTGAACTCGAAATAAAGTCCTGCCCAAAGAACTTCTTTAATTACGTAAAAAGCAAATTAAAATCTGACAATTTTCCATCCGTTATGCATCTTGACGAAAAAGTTGGAGACAACCCGGAAAAGAATTGCAATCTATTTGCGGATTTTTTCCAGGAAATCTATACAACTTTTTCTGAAGAAGATCGTGACCGCGATTACTTTGCTTTCTACCCAGATTTTATTAGGAATGTTGGTGTGAATCAAATTCAACCAAATGAAATTTTTGAAGCACTTTTAAACTTGGACGCCTCTAAAGGACATGGTCCTGACAAAATTCCTCCAATATTTCTGAAAAATTTAGCTAAGGAGCTCACTGCTCCTTTATTTTGGCTTTTTAAAATATCACTCGATACTGCAAACTTCCCAAAAGTATGGAAAACCTCTTTTTTAGTGCCTATTTTTAAATCTGGTCGTAAATCAGACGTACGTAATTATCGCGGCATAGCCATTATCTCTTGCATTCCAAAACTATTTGAGGCAATTGTCAACAAAAAGTTATTTCTACAAATCAAAAACAGAATAACTAACATGCAGCATGGCTTTTTTAAAGGCCGATCAACTTCAACAAATTTGCTTCAATTTGTTGACTATGTACTGAATGCAATGGATAATGGAAATCACGTGGAAGCTCTTTATACGGACTTTAGTAAGGCATTTGATCGCATCGACATACCAATGCTGCTTTTCAAATTGCAGAAAATTGGAATTGAACCAGGTCACCTGAAATGGCTTGAATCATACCTGAGTGACCGCCAACAAATAATTAAATTTGATGGATACAAATCAAAACCAATTCAAGTCACTTCCGGTGTACCACAAGGTTCTCATTTGGGACCTCTTCTTTTTATCATTTATGTAAACGATATTTCCTTCATTCTCAAGAAATTAAAAGTGTTAATTTATGCCGACGACATGAAGCTCTTTTTGGAAATAAGAAATGATGAAGACATCAAT
Source organism: Aedes albopictus (assembly GCF_035046485.1). Lineage (NCBI taxonomy): Eukaryota > Metazoa > Arthropoda > Insecta > Diptera > Culicidae > Aedes > Aedes albopictus. The sequence continues at coordinate 237,462,097 of NC_085136.1, read as the reverse complement.
GTATTCCGCAATGAAATAGACATATTCTACACATGGTGCAACAAAAGCCTATTAGAACTGAATGTTAAAAAATGCAATCTAATATCATTTAGCAGAAAAAGAACAACACCGAATGTCTCTATCGCATTAGGAAATAAGAATGTGGAAAAATGTGAAAGGGTTAGGGATTTAGGAGTAATCTTAGACTCTAAACTTACATTCGTTGACCACTACAACACAATCATTCACAGGGCTAATAATATGCTAGGGTTCATTAAGCGCTTCTGCTATAACTTTCATGACCCATATACAATTAAAACACTTTATATTGCCTATGTTAGATCTATTTTAGAATACTGCAGCACTGTATGGTCTCCTTTTTCAACCACGCACGAAGAAAGATTAGAATCAGTGCAAAAACAATTTCTACTGTTTGCTCTTCGTAAATTAGGCTGGACATCATTTCCACTTCCGTCTTACAAAGCACGCTGCATGCTTATTGACATACAAACTCTGCAAGAGCGGCGTGAAATCGCAATGATTTCATTCGTAAACGATATCGTTTCGCATCGTATAGACTCGCCTGAAATCTTATCAAAACTAAATTTTTATATACCCTCTCGGCAATTAAGAAATCGGAATACTTTCGCAAGTAACCACCACCGAACAAACTACGCCAAATTTGGGCCTATAAATCGCATGATGGTTGCTTATAATAAACATTGCGAAACGATTGACTTTACCATGTCCAGGCAAAATTTAAAAACATATTTTCGTACCATTAGAAATAGGAACACTTAAAAAAAAAAAAACAAAACACTACATAATTTAATTCATTTTTTTATATATTTTTCAATGTTTTTCATAATTATAATATTAAGAAATAAGAAAAAAAATATGTATATGTATAATGTACTAGTCTACGTCGGTTGACGAAATGAAATAAATAAATAAATAAATAAAAAGTGTATTAATGCACATTTATAGGTTTCTGGCAGAATGCAGACCCGCAATCCTATTTCGATTGCCAACATTCAGGCCATTTCGGGCCACGATCAACCCCGAATCGGAGTGCCCCCCTTCGGATTAGAAATTCCTAGACAAAATTCAAGCTATGAAAGCAACTAATGTTGCGAACAAAAGGCATACAACCAGACAAAACACGATATCAAAATTGACTGATGGACAACAACATTAATGAAACCTCGTCATCCTGGCGTCGGAAATTGTTATCCAATATGGTAACAGAGCAACATTATAAGTTTTGTGTTGTATTTGTCCAATTGTGATGTCTTAATTTATTACGCATTTGCAAGGTTCTACTACACGATGACATATTTATTGTGCATTTGTAGTGCTCCATTATATTATTCGTTTTATGCGTGTATCCGAAACAATATCTATAATTCACTATGGTAACAAACCTATGATGCTGCCGAAATTCCCCTGTAAATGAACAACGACTTGGTGCTAGTAACGGGTGTAAAATATGGGCAAATCTTGTGGCGTTAGCACTAAATTGGTTTCCGAAAAAACTTCATTGATTTCCGCTGCCTTTCCTATGCGTTAAACATTACGTCGGAAGTAGTGCGCTGTATAGAAAACCAGATTTGCTGTACAGCGCACTACTTCCGACGTTACGTTTAACGCATAGGAAAGGCAGCGGAAGTCAATGAAGTTTTTTCGGAAATCAATTTAGTGCTAAACGCACAATTTATGGAATTCACCTGCTAAACACTTATAGTTTGCCTAAAGTGATTTGGAGGGCTCCTTATTCCTCTGATTTGGGTAATCCTATCCTTATTTTAGAATAAAATGTTTCAGAGATGTTTAGGTTCCAACCACAAAAATCTTGCCCTAAGGTTTCTTATCAGCAATGTTGGCGAATACCATAACAGTGATACCCGCGGAATTAATGAACTTTAGTATCAGATTTTATCGAATTCCAACCCTAAGGGTAACTACTCTAATAATCCAAATTAGTTTGTGGGAAATTAAAGCTTCAAACACGTTTCACGCTTTCGCATTATTTTTGTCTTCTCGCTTCTCACTGACGTGTAATGGTTGAAGTTTTTCGCATGTCAAAGAAGGTTTGTCATCGAGGGCTATCTCGGCTGCAGCAGTGGTGCCAGAACAAGGTGAATATTGTATGTGACTGTGAAGTGTATGTCGTCTTGCATACCTGTACATTTGAGGGGTTTTAGTGAAACATTTTACATTTTCGATAATTTTGAAGTAAATTCCTAATTGTTAAGCGCATTTTCAACGTAGGTAAGTCATCAAAATAGGGTCTGTTTGATCCAATAATCGATATTCAGAAGTATCTACTTTTATTAGCTCTCCGGAACAACACATACATCGCAGTGCATGTCCAAATTATATGTTTTACCCTATTTAATTTTATGATTGAAATTCATTTTCATTTAATTTTCGGGCTGTGATCCGGCTCGTCACCGCCGTTGCGGGAATTGACGATGTAGGTAGTCCGGCAATGATACGCCGCACACGGCCCTCATACCGGAGGATTTCTCCTCCTGAGAGCCGTGCTCTGCGTATCTCCCGGAACATAGCGCGTGTCAGCAGAGAAAACCGGTCTGCCAAGGCCTGCAGATCCCTTTCTTGACGATCGAGGATTTCTCGGGCGGCTCGCTCCTCCGCCTCGACAGCCGCTTGAAGAGTCTAATTCGGGTCGTTCATTGTTGATATTTGCTGGCGGTTTTGCTGCTGACGAAGTAGTGGAAGTCGCCGACCTCAACACGAAAAAAAATTGGCCCTTGTTTCCTCGTGGATCCCGTTAAGTTCGCTGGATTGAGCGCACAGAAAAGCGTGGCGTATATGACGGTCACTAAAAAACCAACCACAGGCCCCCTCTTGCATCCCGCTCTTTCTCGTGCTTGTTAAGGAGAGTAAGTGAGATAAAAGAAAAAGCTAGCTACGCCAATATTTATTTGGATCAACTGCATTCCGACTGATGCTGAGGCTTCTCAGGTTTTGTCTTCGATTCCTTCATTTGAGTCTGCTTATCTGCTGGAGGGACATCCGATCCGCCATAGGCAGTACCTCGGCTACAGCACTAGGCTTCGTGACTCCGAATCACAGAAACGACTGGTACGACGGCGAATGTGAACAGTTGAAAATCGAGAAGAATACAGCATGGGCGAGAATGCTGCAACACCGTACGAGAGCGAAGGTGTCAGGTCATTCGTCCGAAGGTCATTAGGCCGAATGGTAATTGGGTCTTCTTCTTGCCGTTACGTCCCCACTGAGACAAAGCCTGCTTCTCAGCTTAGTGTTCTATGAACACTTACACAGTTATTAACTGAGAGCTTCCTCTGCAAATTACCATTTTGCATGTGTGTATCGTGTGACAGGAACGAAGATACTTTATCTATCTATCTATCTATCTATATATATAAAAGTCAATGTATGTATGTTTGTATGTTAATTTGTATGTAAATTTGTATGTTAATTTGTATGTTTGTATGTATGTATGTATGTATGTTCCAGCATAACTCTGGAGTGCCTCAACCAATTCCAACCAAATTTGGTATACACATTTGTTAGGTTAAGGAGGTGGTTATAAGGGTATTGGAATTCAAGATGGCGGCTCGAGTTCCAAGATGGCGGACTATAATCCAAGATGGCGGCCATGGAATCGTGGTTTGAGCTATTATACCATGCAATATGGGTATCTATCGATCGGGCTTGATGAGCAGAATTCAAAAATAAATATCCGGCGCCATTTTGAAATCCAATATGGCGGACTATAAATCCAACATGGCGGAGCATAATCCAAGATGGCGGCCATGGAATGGTGGTTTGAGCTATGATACCATGCAATATGGGTATCTATCAATCGGGCTTGACGAGTAGAAGTCAGAAATAAATATTTGACGCCATTTTGGAATCCAAGATGGCAGACCATAATCCAAGATGGCGGCCATGGAATGGTGGTTTGAGCTATGATACCATGCAATATGGGTATCTATCAATCGGGCTTGACGAGTAGAAGTCAAAAATAGATATTTGACGCCATTTTGGAATCCAAGATGGTGGACCATAATCCAAGATGGCGGCCATGGAATGGTGGTTTGAGCTATTTTACCATGCAATATGGGTATCTATCGATCGGGCTTGATGAGTAGAAGTCAAAAATAGATAATTGACGCCATTTTGGAATCCAAGATGGCGGACCATAATCCAAGATGGCGGCCATGGAATGGTGGTTTGAGCTATTATACCATGTTATATGGGTATCTATCGATCGGGCTTGATGAGTAGAAGTCAAAAATAGATATTTGACGCCATTTTGGAATCGAAGATGGCGGACCATAATCCAAGATGGCGGCCATGGAATGGTGGTTTGAGCTATGATACCATGCAATATGGGTATCTATCGATCGGGCTTGATGAAAAGAAGTCAAAAATAGATATTTGACGCCATTTTGGAATCCAAGATGGCGGACCATAATCCAAGATGGCGGCCATGAAATGGTGGTTTGAGCTATTATACCATGTCATAAGGGTATCTATCAATCTGGCTTAACGAGTAGAAGTCAAAAATAGATATTTGACGCCATTTTGGAATCCAAGATGGCGGACCATAATCCAAGATAGCGGCCATGGAATGGTGGTTTGAGCTATGATACCATGCAATATGGGTATCTATCAACCGGGCTTGACAAGTAGAATTCAAAAAAAGATATTTGACGCCATTTTGGAATCCAAGATGGCGGACCATAATCCAAGATGGCGGCCATGGAATGGTGGTTTGAGCTATGATACCATGCAATATGGGTATTTATCGATTGGGCTTGATGAGTAGAAGTCAAAAATAGATATTTGACGCCATTTTGGAATCCAAGATGGCGGACCATAATCCAAGATGGCGGCCATGGAATGGTGGTTTGAGCTATGATACTATGCAATATGGGTATCTATCAATCGGGCTTGACGAGTAGAAGTCAAAAATAGATATTTGACGCCATTTTGGAATCCAAGATGGCGGACCATAATCCAAGATGGTGGCCATGGAATCGTGGTTTGAGCTATTATACCATGCAATATGGGTATCTATCGATCGGGCTTGATGAGTAGAAGTCAAAAATAGATATTTGACGCCATTTTGGAATCCAAGATGGCGGACCATAATCCAAGATGGCGGCCATGGAATGGTGGTTTGAGCTATGATACCATGCAATATGGGTATCTATCGATCGGGCTTGACGAGTAGAAGTCAAAATGGATATTTGACGCCATTTTGGAATCCAAGATGGCGGACCATAATCCAAGATGGCGGCCATGGAATCGTGGTTTGAGCTATTATATCATGCAATATGGGTATCTATCGATCAAGCTTGATGAGAGAAGTCATAAATAGATATTTGACGCCATTTTGGAATCCAAGATGGCGGAACATAATCCAAGATGGCGGCCATGAAATGGTGGTTTGAGCTATTATACCATGTCATAAGGGTATCTATCAATCGGGCTCAACGAGTAGAAGTCAAAAATAGATGTTTGACGCCATTTTTGAATCCAAGATGGCGGACCATAATCCAAGATGGCGGCCATGGAATCGTGGTTTGAGCTATGATGCCATGCAATATGGGTATCTATCGATCGGGCTTGATGAGTAGAAGTCAAAAATAGATATTTGACGCCATTTTGGAATCCAAGATGGCGGAACATAATCCAAGATGGCGGCCATGGAATGGTGGTTTGAGCTATGATACCATGCAATATGGGTATCTATCAAACGGGGTTGATCAGTAGAAGTCAAAAATAGATATTTGACGCTATTTTGGAATCCAAGATGGCGAACCATAATCCAAGATGGCGGCCATGGAATGGTGGGTTGAGCTATTCAACCATGCAATATGGGTATCTATCGATCGGGCTTGATGAAAAGAAGTCAAAAATAGATATTTGACGCCATTTTGGAATCCAAGATGGCGGACCATAATCCAAGATGGCGGCCATGAAATGGTGGTTTGAGCTATTATACAATGTCATAAGGGTATCTGTCAATCGGGCTTGACGAGTAGAAGTCAAAAATAGTTATTTGACGCCATTTTGGAATCCAAGATGGCGAACCATAATCCAAGATGGCGGCCATTGAATGGTGGTTTGAGTTATTCAACCATGCAATATGGGTATCTATCGATCGGGCTTGACGAGTAGAAGTCAAAAATGAATATCCGACGCCATTTAGAAATCCAATATGGTGGACAATAAATCCAACATGGCGGACCATAATCCAAGATAGCGGCCATGGAATGGTGGTATGAGCTATGATACCATGCAATATGGGTATCTATCAATCGGGCTTGACGAGTAGAAATCGCAAACAGATATTTGACGCCATTTTGGAATCCAAGATGGTGGACCATAATCCAAGATGGCGGCCATGGAATGGTGGTTTGAGCTATGATACCATGCAATATGGGTATCTATCGATCGGGCTTGATGACTAGAAGTCAAAAATAGATATTTGACGTAATTTTGGAATCCAAGATGGCGGACCATAATCCAAGATGGCGGCCATGGAATGGTGGTTTGAGCTATGATACCATGCAATATGGATATCTATCAATCGCGCTTGATGAGTAGAAGTCAAAAATAGATATTTGACGCCATTTTGGAATCCAAGATGGCGGACCATAATCCAAGATGGCGGCCATGGAATCGTGGTTTGACCTATTATACCATGCAATATGGGTATCTATCGATCGGGCTTGATGACTAGAAGTCAAAAATAGATATTTGACGCCATTTTGGAATCCGAGATGGCGGCCATGGAATGGTGGTTTGAGCTATGATACCATGCAATATGGGTATCTATCAATCGGGCTTGATGAGTAGAAGTCAAAAATAGATATTTGACGCTATTTTGGAATCCAAGATGGCGAACCATAATCCAAGATAGCTGCCATGGAATGGTGGTTTAAGTTATGATACCATGCAATATGGGTATCTATCAATCGGGCTTGACGAGTAGAAGTCAAAAATAGATATTTGACGCCATTTTGGAATCCAAGTCGGCGGCCATGGAATGGTGGTTTAAGTTATGATACCATGCAATATGGGTATCTATCAATCGTGCTTGACGAGTAGAAGTCAAAAACAGATATTTGACGCCATTTTGGAATCCAAGATGGCGGACCATAATCCAAGATGGCGGCCATGAAATGGTGGTTTGAGCTATGATGCCATGCAATATGGGTATCTATCAATCGGGCTTAACGAGTAGAAGTCAAAAATAGATATTTGACGCCATTTTGAAATCCAATATGGCGGACTATAATTCCAACATGGCGGACCATAATCCAAGATGGTGGCCATGGAATGATAGTTTGAGCTATGAAACCATGCAATATGGGTATCTATCAATCGGACTTGACGAGTAGAAGTCAAAAATAGATAGTTGACACAATTTTGAAATACAAGATGGCGGGATATAAATCCAAGATGGCGGACCATAATCCAATATGGCGGTTATGGAATGGTGGTTTGATTCATGAAAACATGCAATACGGGTATCAATCGATCGGGCTTGACGAGTAGAAATCGAAAATAGATATTTGACGCCATTTTGAAATCCAAGATGGCGGACCATAATCTAAGATGGCGGCCATGGAATGATGGGTTGTGCTATGATACCATGCAATGTGGATGTCAATTGATCGGGCTTGATGAATGTATGTCTAAAATCGATATCGGACGCTATTTTGAAGATCAAGATAGCGAACTGTAAAACATTCGTTTACCATAAAATATTTAACTTCTTCTGGCATTTTTTTGCGTTGCAACTGTATGGAGGACTGAGGAACATCGGCGGCAGAAAGCCGCCGATGTTCCGATAGACCGATGCGCCGTGTTTGCGTCGATTCACTTCTAGGCGAACAGCACATCCAAGCATTTGCCTGGTAGAATGCGAACAGAGGTGTTATCCCTTTTTTAAGTCCGACGAGCGTAAGCGAGTCGGACAGCATACGCTTACACGTTGTAACGCAAACATATTTCTACTGATTGAGATTTAAAACCACGGCTCCGCAATTCGATAGGTAGATCACGCTATGACCACATTTATCTATGGAACCAGAGATCTACATGAACCTTTAACACTTTCTCAAAGTGCCGTTGAAAAATGGCGAAAGCACTTGATTTAGCTTTAATTTATTTTGACAGAGAAAAACATGAAGAATCATCATTTACATTCAAATATATGAAACTAATAAACCTAGCAAATGCCATGTGACAAAGATGAGAAACCAATATAAAATTCCAGTTATGGAATAGAACTTGACTTACCTCTCTTCAGCATAGTGTTTTTCTTTTTAAGATAGATACTGTTTTTTGTAGATTGTGTGGAAAACACAATGGCACTCTATGCCGTAGAAACGTATCAGTAGATTTAATGTTTAGTATACCAAGTATGCTTCGGAATTCTGGATTTTTGGCAGTATTTTAATATGGCTTTTATGTCACCTGGAATCTCTTTATTTTCAGCATGATCTTGCGGAACAGCGGCATGTTTACCCATTCGGCTATATGGGACTTCGCATTTGCTCCAGTCCCCCTCAATAAATAAGCCCGAGCAAAGCCGGGCAATTCAGCTAGTTGATGATAAATCTACTGATATTTTACCCATGAATTTTTCCTTCTTCTAAATATAGGCTGTTCTTTCTAGTATCATTGCTAAAATACTGTTGAAAATGCTTTGACATCCATGTGCACAACAGAACATGTGCTCGATGAACAAATTGAGATTTGAAATTATGAAAAGAAATCCACGTACTCCGGTGAGACTCGAACTCACGACTCCCAATTCGCTAGACGGGCGCTTCTATTCCTTCAAGCTACGGAGTCACTCGACTATCTCCGTCGCCAGCAGGCCTAGAACTGAACTCGATTCCACAATCGCACATGGTTATCTTCTTTTCACAATCCAAACCCCCTTCGGATGGGATTAGATGAACATCTAACACATTGTCTGTTGTGCACATGTATGTCAAAGCGGGAGAGGAAGTTATTTTTAATTGTCGAGAGCTTCGGGCACTGCCTTCCAATCACTTATTGGTATGGCAATTAGTGTGCATTCGGACTCTCGACGGGTCGGTCCTCGGCCGACCGAATACGGTAAGGGTGACCGTAGCACCTTACAAATGTCAATTTCTTGATTTTGCTTTGGCTGACCAAGCCATGTGGGAAATTACACTGTTGAAAATGCTTTGACATCCATGTGCACAACAGAACATGTGCTCGATGAACAAATTGAGATTTGAAATTATGAAAAGAAATCCACGTACTCCGGTGAGACTCGAAGTTCTAGGCCTGCTGGCGACGGAGATAGTCGAGTGACTCCGTAGCTTGAAGGAATAGAAGCGCCCGTCTAGCGAATTGGGAGTCGTGAGTTCGAGTCTCACCGGAGTACGTGGATTTCTTTTCATAATTTCAAATCTCAATTTGTTCATCGAGCACATGTTCTGTTGTGCACATGGATGTCAAAGCATTTTCAACAGTGTAATTTCCCACATGGCTTGGTCAGCCAAAGCAAAATCAAGAAATTGACATTGCTAAAATAGTTGTTGCGCTGAAACTGCTGATATTAAATTCATAAATTTTTCCTTCTTTAAAACATAGGCTATTCTTTCTAGTTTCATTGTTAAACTAGTTTTTGTTGGAAAAGGTAAAAACAACGGCTAACTTTCATTTCGTCCTGATGACCATTCGGCCTAATGGCCATTCGGCCTAATGACCTTCGGCCTAATGGCCATTCGGCCTAATGACCTTCGGCCTAATAACCTTCGGCCTAATGACCCAGCATCGAGAGCGAATGAGGCACGTTACAGGCAGGCGCGGAACAGGCAGAACTCAGTCTTCCGGATTAGGAAGCGCCAGCAGGAAGAACGATATCGCGAAACGATGGAAGAGCTGTACCGCGCTAAGGACACACGAAAGTTCTACGAGAAGCTGAACCGCTCGCGCAGAGGCTTCGTGCCACAAGCCGACATGTGCTGAGATAATCACGGGAATATTCTCACGAGCGAGCGTGAGGTGGTCGAGAGGTGGCGGCAGCATTACGATGAGCACCTCAATGGCGACGTTGCAAGTACCGAAGGTGGCGTGGTAAAAGATCTAGGAGTATGTGCACAGGACGAAAGACTTCCGGCCCCTGACCTCCAAGAGATTGAGGAGGAGGTTGGCCGGTTGAAAAACAACAAAGCCGCTGGAGCAGATCAACTACCAAGCGAGCTTCTAAAATACGGTGGAGAAGCACTGTCGAGAGCACTACACTGGGTCATTACCAAGATTTGGGAGGAGGAAGTATTACCGGAGGAATGGATGGAACGTATGGTGTGTCCAATCTACAAAAAGGGCGACAAGTTGGATTGCGGGAACTACCGCGCGATCACACTACTGAGCACTGCCTACAAGATACTCTCTCAAATGTTATGCCGCCGTCTACATATCACCGATTGCAAGAGAGTTCGTGGGGCAATATCAGGCTGGATTTATGGGTGAACGCGCTACAACGGACCAGATGTTCGCCGTCTGCAAGGTGTTGCAGAAATGCCGCGAATACAACGTGTCCACACATCGCTAGTTCATCGATTTCAAATCGGCATATGATACAATCGATCGAGAACAGCTATGGCAGATTATGCACGAATACGGATTCCCGGATAAACTGATACGGTTGATCAAGGCGACGATGGATCGAGTGATGTGCGTAGTTCGAGTATCAGGGACACTCTCGAGTCCCTTTGAATCTCGCAGAGGGTTACGGCAAGGTGATGGTCTTTCGTGCTTGCTGTTCAACATTGCTTTAGATGGTGTAATTAGGAGAGCATTACACGATAAGGATAAACACGAGTGGAACGATTTTCACGAAGTCCGTTCAGCTGCTTCGTTTCGCTGATGATATTGATATTCGCCCCCAAAACGACGATTCGACCGCTTGGGAGTGTTGTCGTCGTCGTGATGATGCTTCCCGAAAGCAATGTCAAATTCGTTCGGGGTTCAAAACATTGGAAAGAAATTCATTATTTTTACAGCAGATTGAGATTTACGAGTAAATGAGTGTGATCCGAAGGTATAACTGTTTATTCTGAGCATAACAGTATTTTACCGAGGGAATTGAAAGTTCTACCATTCCAACTTAAAAAAATTGTCGGATGTGGGTTGTAAGTAGGAAAAATAAAATAATTTCCCCAACAGATTATGTTGATAGGTACCGTAATCCGGGGTAACATTGATCAGAATTTTCGATCTTTCTTGAATAATTCTCTTGTTGAAACAAATGTTACATGTTTTATATTCTCAAAACAAGTACTGGCCCTCTGATTATGTGTTAAACTACTCGAAAAAGTATTGTCAAACTTTTAAACATGTTTAAATAGACTTTTTAATCAAATTTTCGATTTTGTTGATTTGGGGTAACATTGATCATGTCAGTGATCAATGTTCGTTTGTGTTGAAAATACTCTTACTTACTAAATTCGGGGTCGCTGATTTCGAATATGTTGTCCAAATTCTTACAAATTATGTACTTTTTGAGTTATTTTAAGATTAAAATCCTCCAAACCGCGAATAACGCCTAAAGGTAGGCAATGGCTTAACGATTTGATGGCCTGTTTTTAATAAATCGTATATTTTACTGAAAAAGAGCATTTTTATAAAAGTTTCGTTTATTAAATCCAACTCTAGGATATCATGTTGAAGTAATACAGTGATTTCGAACCTCATATTGTATCTAGTTTTCATGCCATGCATGAATGTTTGACCATGTACCTCACTGCGTCACGAAACACAATTATGGAAAAATCGATTTATTTCAATGTTTATGAAATTCAATTTTCAAGAATTACATGTCATTGAATAGCTAAATAATAGTAGATTACGATATATCATTCGATAGCAGAAACAGATTCAATGTACAATGCTTGTTTGAACATTTCATGAGGTCCGTCAAGCTGATCAATGTTACCCCGCTGATCAATGATACCCCGTTTTACGGTACCGTGAATTTAATACTTTAAATGTAAAATTAAATTTTCAAAATTCCCATTAAACGCCTAAAGGGTAAGCAATTTCATTTGACATAAGTGATTTCTATCACAAAAAATGACTATTTCTTCATAAAATGGAAATAGTTATATCATGTTCTGATTAGCTGCATAACATCCCAACCAAGGCTCCACAAAAATGTTAAAACAGAGAATTCATGGGAAATCCTATTTGCAATTGATTGTTTAGCAGCAATGATTTTAGCTGAATAAGAAATACATTGCAAATTCCTTGAAAAAATAAGGCAAAACTAACTTTTTTTCTACAAAGTTAAAAGTCTTTATTCATCTCTAGACATCTACGAATCAGATGACATAAAAAGTTTAAGATCATTACGACGCTTAAGAGTTCCTAGTATGGAATTACAATGTAGTACCCGAGTGATCAATTTCATCCCACTGATCAATTTGACCCCGGTTTACGGTACCTCAGTTCAATCGACTTAGAGGCTGCTTTTTGGCAGACACCATTGGATCCGGAAGCAAAGCAAAAGACAGCATTCAAAATTCCGCAGAGAGGACACTACCAATTTAAGGTAGTCCCCTTCGGATTATCCACGGCCAGTCAGGCGCTCTCTAGGGTCATGATGTCATGAACCATATCATGTTACAAAAATAAAAGAAAATAAATTATTACAACGGATTGACATATTACCGACAAACAGAACCTTATAAATGTACAAATAAGAGACACTACAAATTAACACAGCACAAATTTACACAGGACAACACATAACATAAATGTGCTGTTATCCAGATGGATAACATCTTCCGATTACAGGATGACGAGGTTTCATTTATTGGTTTGGGTCCATCAGTCATCCTGGAATTATGTTTTAGTTGGCAGTATGCCTTTTAGTTCACAGTAGTTGTTACTGTGTTCATAGCTTGGGGGCCTCCCCCAGCTAATCGGGCATCTCGTTTCGGGGTTCGATGCTTGAGCTCAACAACTTGCATTCCGTGGCAGGAAAAGGTTTACATCTTTAGTGGTGACCGCTGCCCGAAAAGGCCTGAAAGTTGGCAATCAAAGTGGGATTGCATTTCATGGGCCTCTATTTTTCCAGAACCCTATAAATGTGTATTAAAACTCGGGGAATATCTGAGTGATGCGGATAGAAACGGTTTTATTTTTCAAGCTAGCTAACACACACCAACACACTCCCGGCACACAGCTTGTAAACACGCACGAGCGTTAAATTTTCTTGCAACCTCCTCTCTCGGCGCGGTTGTCAAATACGCCGTCGCGACGCCGTTCGAAAATGGTAAACATGATTAATCCCCCATGATTCCGATCTTGTTTTCGTATTTAAAGTTTATTGTTTCCCATTCGCGATTGAAATGTTGATCGATATTTGTTACAAAATTAGCTAAAATAGGCTCAAAACAATGTTTATACTTCTCCTCGCTTTCCAGCGTCTTCACAGTGGCAAATGGAGATATCGTGACAACAGTTTTAAATATATCCGCAGCATCTAGATTACAATACTTCTCAATCAATCACACAAGTTCAACAAGGTTCAACATAACCTCAATCTGCAATGTTTGGCTCCCGATGTTTGGCTCCCGCTGAGAGAGCATATTGAGTCAGTCCGCGATACCTAGGGGAATATTTACAAGTTAAAATAAAACATATAACATAAAGAACGCACGAATATAGAATTTATAACACATTTAACAATTATTCTGTCTTATAATTGTAACAAATATTTATACCCGTAACAATGGCGAATGAAGTTGAGCTGCCTAATTTCCTCAGTTTTGTGATATTCATTAACCGCATGATCAGATATGATGGCACGAAGCCAGTCATATTTTCCTACGTTGCTTAAATCATATGCGATTTCCTTTTTCACATTCCCTTCTTGGCGATGATCTTGGAATTTAATGGCTGTTTGTTGGATGACTTCAATGCTCTCGAGTGGAAATGTTCGTTTCAATGGTGATTCCATGGTTTTCTCCAAATAATTATAGTTTCTTTCAAATCATCAGCATTTTGACGTTGAATAACGTCGTTCGGCAAGATATGGGGGTACAATTCAGAAAACAGGAAATTTGAGCATGTAACGAAAAGTGGTTAGATTTTGACCGCTTATAACTTTGTCAATTCTTGATGGATTTTCAATCTTTTTGCATGAATCTATCAGAAATTTATTAACGCGTCGAATCCATGCCAGGTAAATATTGATTTTCAATAGTAAACTATTGAAAATTTGAGAAAAGTGAACCCATGTTTTATCCAGCCAATCACGTTCGAGCACAGTTTTGGATTTTTCCGTCGACCGCCGAGCAGTATAAAAGATAATCTTCTTCTCCTCTTCCTTCATTCTTCATCAATTCGTCGACGGGAACGCATCGGCGGAGAGCTGTGCAGTTTGCTCCGTTTGCGTTTTCGTTTAGTGTTCTTTTGCAAGCCGAGCGCGGTGGTCGGTGCGCATCTTCGCGGCAGCACGAGTGGTGTCGCCAACCGGATTAGAGACGGAGAAGCACAGCTCGGTTTCCCTGTTTGCATTTTCGCTCTGCATTCTTTGTCATGCAGAGCGCGGTGCCACCGCAGCGGTGGTTGTCGACGGTTGTGTGTGGTCGTACGGTGCGCGGCAGACAATTGGAGTCGCCAACCAGATTAAAGGACTTTTCATCATTGAACAACATCACCGCTACTGTTCCGAATATGGAAACATACGGAATTGCATCTCCAAACGCACTTGCAATTATTTTGCAAATCCAAACAGTCCTTTTAAGGGCTATTAAACTATCCCACAAGAGAGGAGACTAGGAGGACTACAAATCGAATCTTCTGCAGGCGATAATTCAGAATTTTCCTAGCCAGTATCGACATTTTGAAACCAACTACTACAAAAGCGTCGTCGGATGCGGTGGGGTCGGCGAGAGCGCTTTTGCGTTTCGCTTTCACCACACTGTCGACCGCGGTAGATGGACGGACGGACGTACCACTGCCAACCGAGCGATAGCGGCGGCGGTGGAATTGAAGAACCACCAAATTTTCATCATCGGAGCGCGCGTCATTTGCACTTCCAACAACGGAGCCAGCACGAAGGAAGTGATCTCCAAGATTTCAAGCAGATTTGATTTTGAGAAATTAAATTCAAACAGCCCTTCTTAAGGGCTAGAAATCGAATTTTCTGCAGGAGTTAATTCTGAATTTTCCTATGTCGGCACTTGACATTTTGAAACTAACTACTACAAAAGCGTCGTCGAGCGCGGTAGACGTACCGCTGGCAATCGAGCAGTGGTGGTGACTCATTCGTATTTTCTCAGTGCGGTAGCGGAGCAACTGGGAATAATTATTTACTTCATCGGAGCTAACCTGGTCCCGCGTGAATTGAAATTTCAACCCTCGTCGAACAAATCCCTTCTGAAAGTTGACCATATTTTGGTTTCGCGAAATCAAATTTAAACAGTCCTTGTGAGGGCTACAATTCTGAATTTTCTGCAAAAGTTATTAGCAAATTCTCCTAGATAGTGAACACACGTAAGGGTTCGTTCAAATATCACGTAACGCTAAGGGGTAGGGAGGGGGTCTAGCGCCGCGTTACGCTCCAAACAAAATTTCTCATACAAAAGTTGTTACGTGGGAGGGGGAGGGGTGTGCAATTGTCAAACTTTGCGTAGCGTAATATGTGAATGAACCCTAAGTGTCAACATTTCAAAACTTGTGAGACTTGTGGGGAGGAGGAAGCTATAGCTACAGCTATAGTATACTACGGAAGTACATGATTTCATCTGTATCGCAAAATTCAAACGTCCAAATTTAAGTGCAGGTGGAGTAGCAATTCACCAGAAGAGAACTGCAATCATGGCGATTCCGTATTTAGTGCGTAAACTTTGCGCTAGCTATAATCCAGAACTGGATCTTGCAGATGAGTACGGCGACATTTGCGCAGTTGAGATAAATATTCAAGGGAGTCCTGCGTTGCTGATTTGTATTTTCATTTCGAAAGGTATACAGTCAACATGATCATTCCGTTATTTTCCTCATAATACATTTTGCTTCTTTAACTAGACACCACAATCAAGCAGAAGAAGCTATTTTTGGCATGAAACTTGATTCTTCTTTTCAATGACGAGGTGCCTATGGTCGTCACCGATAACTTTGGGATCGACATATCCATGGAGGAAAACTTGGAATTCGTGGATTTCATGAAGAAGTATCTTCGGTTTGATCTGGCGTCAGACCCTGCTCAAGCAACAACTGCAAGGGGATCTGACATTTACGCGAAATGTGAAGTGTGAGACTAAGAGATGCTATTCGTACTTCCTCCACCACCGACCGATGCTGACACTATTTGAGTGTTAAACAGGTAGTTTACCGGATAAACTCTGATTAGCCAGTAATAATGATTTCACATTCCTCCAAACAGCCACACCAACCGACTTCAACCAACTTTCAGAGCATGTTCCATCAACCTTCATCGGCATCAAGATCCATGACATGACGATAAATCATTCTGCATGAACATCAAAATGTATAAATCATCATCTTCAATCCAACAAACGTCCCTTTTCAGGGCCACAGAAAATTCCACTCAAGAGTTGATTTTCGAGTTCGCATGGCATCCTTCACTAAACTAACATCAAGGTCTATCAATAAACATCTACAATCAAACCAAAGGACCCCAAAACTTCGTATCAGAGTCTATATCAACTTCAATACAGCATTCAATAGTCGAAACTAATGCATAAACGGACGTTATTCAACGTCAGACTTGCGGTCGTATCTAGTATACAACCCCTTCAACTTTTTAGTCAGCATATCGCGAACCGTGCGTTGATGTGCGAGAATATCGCGGTTTTGCTGCTCAACCAGATGGTAAAAAAGTTAAACAAAATTAATAGGCTTTATTGAATATTTGGCATGAATAAACTACCGTAATCCGGGGTCAAATTGATCACTTTAAAACAACTTTTGCGGATAACATCAGTGCCTGTTCAAATATTTCCAAAACAATTTCTGTAAAACCAGTAGGGTAATTGTTCCCATCGTTGTGGTAGTACCTATTGTTGCGGTAATGGCGAATGAGTACTTTATGGACTAAAATGTTACCAAAAGATATTTTTAATTGATGTATTGTGCTTAAACTATGAGATTGCACCATTTGTTTGCTTAAGATTTGCCCAAAAACCTATATAAAAAAATATTTTCCCTAATGTGTTTGCTGCTCTGTTCCTATTGTTGCGGTAGTGTTCCTAATGTTGCGGTATCCCATATGATTTCAATGGGATACCGCAAGAATAGGAACAAATACCGCAACATTAGGAACACAATGTTCTTTCAGATAAAAACGAATAAAATGCTCATAGCAACATCAAATTGGCAATATTTCGTTATTTTCCCGTAGATTAAGGATGGATTTTATTATTTTCAATTCAATCCATGTAAAAAGTTGGCGATACAATTGTGGTATAAACATGAACCCAGTGCTTAACAACTCCTCCATGATCGGATCAATTACCCAACCCAGTGGATCACCATGGAACCATGTGACAGAATTTTGTTCAACAAATTTAAACTTTAAGTTAAATAACTTCAAATATCAAAATATTGGAAATGCCACTTTGGGGCGAAATTGATCAGTATACAATTAAGCATCGGTTGAAAAGGAAAATTTCCTTCACCGCTTAATTTTGCTTTTCTAAATCCGAATAACGCGTTTGAAATCTTACATCTTATTGGGTTTCTCATTAATGTTTAGACTACTGTGATAATTTGAGAATCCACTGAATCATCATTTCCCAGCAAAATTTCACACTAATTAAACTTATTTTGTTTACCTGTTGTGCATGCGACGCCCCTGTATTGAACTCAACCGAACTTGTGCATGCCAGCCGTTGCGAAGTCGTGTGCGAAATTCGACTGTGATGATAATGAATTTCGGCCGAGTCTAAATGGGTGCAAATGTCGCAATACAACATTAAACGCAAAATTAAGTTTTGAAATTTCCCCTTTAACGCCTAAAGGTAGTCAATTTCATTTAAAATAAGCGATTTCTATCACAAAAAATGACTATTTCTTCATAAAATGAACTTTTTATTACTATTTCTTTGTCTGATTAGCTGCATTACATCTCTACCAAGGCTCCACAAAAATACTAAAACAGAGAATTCACGGGAAGTCCTATTAGCAATTGATTGTTTAGTAGCCATGATTCCAGCTAAATGATAAATACATTGCAAATTCCTTGAAAAAAATAGGCGAAACTAACTTTGTTCTAAAAAATTAAAAGTCTACACTTATCTCTAGACATCTACGAATCAGATGACGTGAAAAGTTTAAGATCATTACGACGCTTAAGAATTCCTAGTATGGAATTACAATGTAGTACCCGAGTGATCAATTTGACCCCGGTTTACGGTACCTTTATCGAATCTTGTACGAAAAAGAAGGAATTCGCGATCCAAATATCGCTTCAGGCTTTTGTCGGACATTTCGATATGACTGCTTTTAAGAGTCTATTCGTAACCTATATGTAATAGAGTTATTAAAACGAATGCATTACAGTAAGGAAGCCTCATTAGTTTGTGTTTGATTTTATCAAGGCGTACACATTTTATGTTGCTGCTTAAACTACTGGAGAACCAAACGCCAACCTACATACATACATTTATTTGTTTAACATCACATTTAAGACAAGACCAACAATAGTACGCCACAATACTCGGTTTGTAGCTGCCGCTCTCCATCCTCGGTCGCGCCCAATGCTCGCCAGGTCACGCTCCACCTGGTCCGCCCATCGTGCTCTCTGTTCTCCACGCCTTGTTGTGCCAACCGGATCAGTTGCAAACACCAGCTTTGCAGGGTTGTTGTCCGGCATTTATGCAACATGCCCTGCCCACCGTATCCTTTCGGCTTTGTCCACTTTTTGGATGCTGGGTTCGCCGTAAAGTGCAGCGAGCTCGTGGTTCATCCTGCTCCGCCACACACCGTTCTCCTGCACACAGCCGAAGATCGTCCTTAGCACGCGTCGCTCGAAAATTTTGAGTGCTCCTCGAGCATGGTCGATGTCTCGTGCCCGTAGAGGATCACCGGTCTTATTAGCGTTTTGTACATGTTGCATTTGGTGCGTGGGTGAATCTTTTTCGACCGCAGTTTCTTCTGGAGCCCGTAGTAGGCCCGACTTCCGCTGACTTCCACGACTGAGCGTACCTGCCGTTTCGACGAGAGCTTTGTCCAAGTGATATTACTTTATAGTCTTGCTTCCTTCAAAGAGCGAATAGCTTGCTGGAAGTATCAAGAGGGGTCCGTGTTTTTTACATTTTCAAAATTGAGCTTAACAGTGGCATCAGCGACAATGTTTGGTGGATTAACCCTCACGTCCAGAAAACTAAATTTCACATTAATTTAGGCTATAAGGTATGGTATACAACTTATCGCAAGATTTACTTAAAATTCAGGTAGTCGTAATATAAATATAATCTTTTGATCAGGTAGTTATTCAACGGCGTCGTTTTGATTGCGTCCTGTAACTTTTCACAATTCGGCAAAAGAATTCAAAAATTACACAGTTTCAACCATTGGATTCTAAATCGGACTATTCCTTTGATTTTTTCTTGTGGTTTAAATGTTATTGAGCTTATGTCTTTGGGTGTATGCATTAGGATAAGAAAAACGTATGTTGAGAGAAAGATCACCACTATTACCGGCAGGAAGATAGATATTTTTGACCAAGGTGCAACGGAAAAGTTTAAAACAAGGATTTAGTGAACAAATAGTATCAGGAGAGTCATTCTTCAAATTCCACAATTGTTTGCTACCATTCGAATCCCCCTTTTTCGCAACATAAAAAAGCGTGTATTATTTCGACACACCCGGCCATTCCAACCCCTCGATAAAAACAAGCATCCTTTCCACACCATCAACCGACCGTGCGAATTGATGGCCGTTTCGGAGCGATCCGGCAAATGATGGAAGACTAACAGGGGAAATAAACGGCATCGGTCCCGGCGGTAGCTCGATCATTATTACGACACCGGTCCTGACGAATAATAAAATGGCAGTTTAAATTGGACGAATCCGTTTCCCCCTTTTATTTCTTATTGGTTTGGTTCCGAGGGGTGAATTTGATTGCTGAAATGGAAGAAGCATGGCAGAAGGGAAAGAAACTGAGATTGTTAGGAATTCACGGGGAAGGTGACCCAAATCTACGATGTAATTTTGCATTATTCATGCTACTTAAGTTAAATGAAGCTACGTTATCAGGGCACTTTGCGAGTGACGTGAGTCGGTTACCGCGTGAGGGATAGAGTCCCTGGAGATTTGGGCAATCATCATCCCACCATCCGAAGGCAAGGGGGTTGTTGTAAATGGTTGTAAACGTCGGCTGTTCTCAGGGGCAGATGGTAGTTAATCAGAGCGGTTATGATGCGGTTGATTGCAGCTAATCGATCATCCTGGAATAATGGGCTTGATGACAGCTATATTTTACGTGACTTTTGTATTGTTGGAACATGGAATTCGCGTGTCCCATTCGCTACAAAGTATGCTGCGAGACGTGATGTTCTATTTCGAAACGGTTCGTCTCTATCACGATCACGATTGCACCATTAAGGCAGTTTAATCGGCAAACACCACCACCGCCGGCTGGCGACGATAAATCTCAATCCGATCCCACTGCAAATGCCCGCATCTCGAATCAATCGATCGACTTTCTCCTGTTCTCCTGTCGGGTTCGGGTTCGGCAGCAATCCATCACAACCGCCAATTATCACATTATAAAATATTCACGCTCAGTAAATAATTGTGATCCGGATTCCTTTCTTGGTTGGGCTGTATCTATCACACCCCCACCCCGAGGGAGCACAACTGAACAAAGCCAGTTGGGGCACTGTAGGTCAAACATTTAAAATTGTGTGACAAAATTCATGACACGAGTCTGTGCCTTCGGCTGTCCTGGGGCAGACATGCAGAAATGTCCATGCAACAACGGTCTTTAGCAGAAGTTTCGAAATTCAGAATTTCAAACTCTTAGAATGATATAGGGAAGTAAAACCATCTCGGCAGGGGTCCTATTTTGGGCACTTTTCTGCTATAACTCAGCCAATTCTGAACTAATTGACACAATTTTTGGAACGCGATGAGATACGTATAGTATCTAACCCTGTACAAAATTTCAAGTCAATTTGTTTTGAAGTGACTGAGTTAAAGCGAAGAATGCCCAAAATACCGGCTGCTTCCCAAGTGGTTCGCTACCCTATTTGTTACCGATTGCAGCTTTATTTGAAAGATCATCTCATCGAAAATGTGTTGATACTCATTTGAGTATCATAATTGCCAACTTTTCCTCACTGGTTCACTATGCAACTGAAATGAGTAGCATAAGGAAAAATAGTTGTATAATGCTCATTACGCAACTCATTTGAGTTGCATTATGAACATTATGCAACTCAAATGAGCTGTATAATTAAAAAAAAATCATTGCAAAGAAAAAAATGAAAGTTTTTCCTCAGTTTTCGCAATTTCAAATTTTTAGGAGGTGTACAAAATTTTTAAAACAAATGTTCAATCTTTATTTAAAAGATTTATATGATACTAGCTGTCCCGGCAAAGCCCCCCGTTCCAGAGACCGGAGAGGTCCCTCACCAAGCTAAGAACCTTCCCCGGTCCCAAAAATACTCACATACAAAATGTCACACCGATCGGTCCAGTAGTTTTCGAATCCATAACGTGTCTGCCCGTTCTGCCCCAGACAGACATTCATTTTTAAATACGTATACATCTCTAAAAATAAAGCTATGCTTATTTCGAATAGATTATTTTTCAAGCAGTTGTGAACGTTTATAGTTAATTTCCGATACAGTCCTTACAGGGGATAGACAAAATGATCGGGAGAGGCAAAATTTTCACTTTTCAAAAATGGTAAACAAGCTGTTATTTTTCGAAAAGTATATCAATAATGCACAAATTTTCACTATAAGTTGGTCAACTATTTTTCTATCAATGGTCTAAATTTGGTGAAGATCGGACTATTCTACATAAAGTTAGAAAAATTCTTGTAGAAGGTTTAATTATTCGATAGCCAACTTTGAACTGCTATATCCCCGGATTCAATGAATGAAATTTCGAGCGTTTGAACGAACCTATACAATGAGCTTTGAAAAACTTTTGACTAAATTTAAAATTGTTAACACAGAAAAAATATAGAAGGGGTACTCACTAAACAGATTAAATTGCTGCGTAAGCCATGATTTTCTGCTTATTTGAAATGTTTCATGATTTTGCGAATGAA
This sequence comes from Aedes albopictus, assembly GCF_035046485.1. NCBI lineage: Eukaryota > Metazoa > Arthropoda > Insecta > Diptera > Culicidae > Aedes > Aedes albopictus. Next base: position 237,439,806 of record NC_085136.1, on the reverse strand, counting down.
ATAATCTAAGATTGCCTTGGTGATCGCGACGTTTAACCAGTTTAATCAGTTTACGCTGTTAAGTGAATCCCCCTAGAGATTTGATTATTTCTCTAATAAAACACCAAATTAGCCAACACCTCAACATCACTTCAAAGCTCAAGATGTCAATTATAGTTCATATAAATGCCCTCTAATTGACTTGAATATGCTTTGGTCACGATTCTGTTCTCTTGTATAATGAAAACTTTGACCAGTTGCAAATTCATGATCTGAAATGCGATGTTGAATTTGGAATTACAAGAACACGAGAGGAGCTAGACCTTTGATGTCAAAGAACGAATTGTAGAACGGAATAGGGGCCACAAATTTGCCTAGGAGAAAATTCAAGTTTAGTACTCATTTTTTAAAGATAATTTACAAAAACAAATAAAAACAATACTTTCGAGCATATTTGCTTCAGAAAACTAAGTTTTTTAACTAAACCAATAAATTCAAAGATCTTTTTTGGTAGAAAATTTTATAATCTTTCGAATGAGGGTTAAAGCTGTGATAAGCTTGACCATTTTTAAGTTATAGCCAATTTGAGCATGAGCATAGATTACCGCACAATTCGTAGTAGCTCTCCATGACTGACCAGAGCAATCGAAATTGCAGAAGGAACCAATGAATAGGTTTTCAAGTTATAGCCAGTTTTAGGCATGCAAGTCAAAAACATGTAGAGTTCATTTACTACGTAACGGTCGAGATTTGACCATATGCGTAGAAATTTTGTTTCACCATTTATGATCCTCTATCACTCCTTTAAAAGTTTGCATTCACGAGCCTAACACCCTGTATAGTCTGAACCTATTTGCTTGCTAACGTTCATAAGGTTATCAAAAAAGCCGCGCTTTGCTGTGCCGCATGCATAGGTTTGGTTCAATTTTATATTTGACCGTTTCCGGAGGGACACCCGGAGCTAGTTCCGGCACCACCGGCAGTCCCTAATGTGGTCTTGGCCTACTTCCTTGATAACCAGTCATCAGGTTATCGGAAAAGCCGTTATTTGTTGTATCGCATGCATGGGATTGGTTCTCTTATATAAGGCCATTTCCGGTGGGATACCCGGTATCGGTTCCGGAACAAGACCGGATCAGATATGGTCTGAGACTATTTTCTTGCTAACCATTCATCAGGTTATCGAAAAAGCTGCTTTTCGATGTGTTGCATGCATGGGCTTCACTATTATATTACGACACTTCCGGTGGGACATCCGGAACCGGTTCCGGAACACTACCGGTTTAGATACGGTCGGAGACTAGTTTCTTGCTAACCTTTCATTAGGTTATAAAAAAGGCACGATTTAATGTGTCGTATGCATGGCTTTGGTTTGGTTCTTTTATGTTTGGCCATTTCCGTTGAGACACCCGGAGCTGGTTCCGGAATACAACCGGCTGTCCCCAATGTGGTTTGAGCCTACTTCCTTAATAACCGGCCATCAGGTTATTGGAAATGCCGTGATTTGATGTGTCGCATGCTTGGGTTTGGTTTACTTTTATATTTTTCCATCACCGTCGGGACCCCCGGAACCGGGCCAAAGCGTGTTTCTGACTTCAAAGGCACCGGCGGTATCTTCGTGACGGTGTGTCTCAGCTTCAAACGTCTCATCCCTTGTAGCTGACTGGACAATGAAGGTCGTGTCAAATCCGTAGGTCCGTGCTTGTTTCACCAACTCTCGGTTTTTCAGTCCGTTTAGCAGTTGTGCCCGCACAAATCGGTCTTCGTCATCAGCGCTGTAGTTACAATTGCGCACTTTACACATCAATCTTGCATGGAAGGCAACCACCTTTTCGCCGTTCTCCTGTTTCATCCGTGTAAAGGCTTCATGTTCAGCGGCGATGTTTGTCATCGAACGGAAGTGATCCTTCACATTTGCCACGAAGATCCTGTAGCAGTTCGGATCTGTCAAACACGGGCGCAGCTTGGCAGCTTTGACGATTTCCTGTAGCTCGTTGTCCAGGGTAAGGAATAACAGCTGAGTTCTTTTGACTGGAATTTTCGATATAGCGGTTCCACTCCTCCCACATTTTGTTGCAGGGGATGCCGCTCGGGAACGGCTTCACGTGGTCCCAGCGGATGCCGGAGGATGTGTTTGGGCTAGTACACGAACTCGTTTTATTTGGGAAACTCCAGCTATTGCCAGGATTGTCGTTCAGTGATGGTCGGGGAAGGCCGGGCTGAAAACGACTCAGAGCTTCATTGATCCCGACGATCATTTTCTCCATTAGCTCGATGCGTTTTGCGTTTGCTACGTCCAATGCCTCACAACTAGGGTTCCCGATCGCTGTGTTTGCCGGGTCCAAACATGTAACGGATGGCGAGCCCATCGTAGATGTGGGTACGTTGGTGAGTTCGTTGACAATAAGCTTCGGCTACTTCTTCGTCGTGGTTGTCATCTGTGTCGGTTTCGCTATCGGAACTGCTACTGCTAGCGTCGCTGTTTGAAGAACTTGAACTGGAAGAAAATGCGCGATTTACGGAATCCGCTTATTGCATGCGCGATCTAAGAGATCCACCTAAAAACATGCGCGACCTTTCGTTCGCTTTAATGAAGCGTGGTTATGTAACCCGCTGTATTAATGCGTGACATTGTGTCCGTTCAATTAACGATTCGCGTTTGATTCAAAGTGCGCGACTTTCGCAGTCCGCTTTGCAATGCGCGACTTTTGTAGCTCTTCGTTCCGCCATGTTTTCACTTAAATGTTACTGATCATATTCCATAACTAAACTAGCCCAAGATGATTCCTTTCCGATGCAGGAGTGACTTGATAAAAACTAAAGAAAAAGGGTCCGAATTTATGTTTCTACCAAAAATTAGCAACACCTGGCAAGGTCCGCCATTGTGCAAAGCCAAATACCTGCCGGAAAGGAATCACCCAGCAACACAACGCAGCACGTCTTACCTTTCCGCTGGTCGATAATGGAATGTGGATGGAGACGGTCTGATGCATGCCTGGGACCATCGTGGTGGCTCTTGCGGACCGTAATCCCAAAGGGCTAAACCCACTGAGGTTCAGCTACATGCACACTTAATGCGGTGAGCTCTTTCGTACCCACACAACATATACATGGGGATTTCGGGGGAGGGGAGGGGGTGCAGCCTAGGTAAGCTAAATTAACTGTTTTTCGGGCAAATGTTCGCGGGGTGGCCAGGCTTTGTCACGAGAAAACAACCATCATGTTGTATTCCGAAGGTCTCCAGTGAATTTAGCTTACCCTGCTACAGCATTCCGGTATGACTCTACATAGGTAATCCTTGCGCTGGTGGTGGGTACACAATCATCATCATCATCATATATTCTAAATCAGTTCATCTAATTCGTATAAGGATCTTTGATAAGCAAAAACATAGTAAAACAAATGTTTCTTCAATTGACAACGATTATCTAGTTTATACAAAATTGAACAAATTTTTGAACTATTTAATCGTTGCATTGAGGCCATCTAGCAGACTGGATTTAGTGCTTCACCGACTGGATAGATCTTTCTGTCAAAGCCGCTCTCCAGTGGTGGTCAGTTGCCCAATACCGAAAAACACATTCAACACAAATACGTAGAACTGTTTGTCGGCCGGTGTACAGACAGCGTTGAAAACAACCTGTGATTCGCATAGTACTCGGAAGCAATGCTTCAGATCCGGCTCCAGCAAACTATATTTATTCGCCTTCCAAATGATAGCCGCACTTGAACCAGTCTCAAGAAAATCACCCCTGATGCAAAGGATTGGCACGTCGATCGAGTTGCCTTCAAGTGTCCTTTCTCCTTGCAATAAAAGCAACGGTTCTTCAAACCGTCATAGTAAGAAGACGACAACAAATTCGAGCTCGAAAGTGTCCAATGAAGATGTTGGCCGGGATTGCCTCCGATATCTATATGCACGACACGGACGCCGCTGAAAACACTCAGAATGTATTCAGCAGGGTTGCGCTCTCTCACCTGTTGCCTCACTGTTTCGAATTGTTCCAAAACTTGAGCGATGAGTCTGTCATCGATTTCCGGGGGTAGATTGAAAATACGCACGAAACGGAAAATGCGGCTAGCCATACCAGACTGGTCGGTATCGTAGATCCATCGTCATATTTGAAGGCATAGATTTCTTCCACGTGGTTGCAAAAGTCGTTGAATGTGTCTTCAACCAAGAGCTTGATGAAGAACAGGCCGTCATTCTCATCCTTGTAAACAGAATGCAGGTCTACTGCACTCAGGTGCAGTTGACCAGTGATGAACCTGAGAACTTCCAGGTGGAAAGGTACGTTTGCACCAAACTCGTAGCACAGTTTCAGCGTGCTCTTTCGAACATTCGATTCCATTTTTTCTCTATTTTTCAATAGATTCCGCTGTTAGCCTTTTTTTTATCTGTATTAACGAGATTTTTAGCCCTAGGCTAGTTCATCTCGGGACCCACGCTTTACTTCCCTTCCGAAGGAAGAACTCACATTTTGTGAGTTTGTCGGGAGTGGGATTCGATCCCAGGTCCTCGGCGTGATAGTCAAGTGTTCTAACCATCACACCAGGTCCGCTCTTTTGTTCTTTGACTTTTACTGCGATCTCTGTTTTGGTGTTGTCCTGTTCACTCTCACAGAAATTTTGAACACAGTGCTCGCAGTAAAAGTCAAAATCTCTCAGCATGCTTTCTTCGACAATTCCATTGTAAATTCTTCCGGTTAATTTTTCAAAAAAAAAAATTGATAAAGAAAGGATATCTGCACTAGCGTGCGCAGGGTTCTTGCTAAGAGGGGGGGGGGGGTACTACAATGATGGTGCAAAATTGAATTATGGTGTTACACGCAATATGAATTCCCAAGAAGGGGTTTCAACATGTTGTGGTGCTAACATCGCCAAGTACTTTATATTGGGATTCTGGAGAAGGCTTCGGATGGAGGTGATTTCAAGGCCATGCGAAACTTTAATATGAAGTCTTTATCTAGACTGTTATACAATTTTATAAACGTATCAAATACAATGGAGAATATCGAGAAAATTATCAATTATAGAAATTTTTTTTTCTTAACCACTTAACCTATTTTACAGCGCTTTTGTCCACTAGGGCACTACGTGAGCGATTCCAATTGACAGCCGCACTTACACTTTGTACAACGCCCCCCAAAAATTCTTCCAATAATTCCTTCAGAAATTCCTCCAGGATGTCTCATATATTTCTCCAGCAATTCCTCAAATAATTCCTCCAGGAATTCCTCCACAATTACATCCAGGAATTCCTCCAGAGATTTCTCCTGGAATTTCTTCTAGAGAAAATCATCTAGGAATGTCTGCCAGAATTCTCCCAATATTTCCTCCACGGATTCCTCCAGGAAATCCTTTTAAAGGTATTTCTCAAGAATGTCTTCCAGGAATTCTTCCTGAAATTCCTCGAGAAATTCCACCAGGAGTTCCTCCAGAAAATTATCCAGGAAATACTCAAGGAATTTCTTCGGGGATTCATCCATGAATAATTTCAAAGAATCCTTCAATATTTCCTACACAAAAATTCCTTCAAAAATTCCTCCAGAAATTTCTCGAGAAAGAACGCCAAAAATTCCTACAGGAATCCAAACAATCTTCCAGGGATTTCTCCAGAAAATCCTCTTGGAATTTCTGCCAGAATTTCTCCAGAGAATCCTAAAAGAATGTCTCCCAGAACTCTTCCAGAAATTCCGCGAGGAATACCTCCAAGAAATCCTCCACGGATTCCTCTGGTAATTTCTCCTGGATTTTCCTGGAATTTCTTTAGGAATTTCTCCAGGGATTCATTAATGAATTTCTTCACAAATTCCTCCAGGTATTCTTTTAGAAAATCCTCGAGGGGTTATTTCAGACAGTTTTTAGAAATTCCTCCAATATGCCACCAGCGATTTCTTCCAGGAATTCATCCAGAAAATCCTAAAGAAGTTTCTCCACGGAATCCTCCAGGAATTTATTTAAGATTTTTTCCATAAATTTCTTCAGGAATTACTGCATTTCTGCATTACTGCATTCTTCAGAAATTCATCAAAAACTTCTTCCAGAAATTCCTCCAGGAATTCCTTCAGAAATTCCTCGAGGAGTTCCTTCAAACATGATTCAAGGAAGATTCACTTATTTCTCCAGAAATTCCTCAAATAAATCCTCCGAAAATTTGCTCCAGCAAATACTCCGAAAATTCCTCCAGAGATCCCTACTGACATTTTTCTAGGAAAAATCCTCTATGACCATCCCAAAGAAATTTCTCACGGCATTCTTCCAGGAATTCCACGACGAATTTCTCCAAGGATTCTTCCATGGATTCCTACAGGAAATTCTCAAAGAATTTCTTCAGAAATTCCTCCAGGGATCCATCCATGAATTTCTTCAGAAATTCCTCAAAAAATCCTTCAGAAATTCCACCAGGAATTCTTTCAGAAATTTGTCGAGGAAGAACTCCTGGAATTCCTCCAGGAATTCCTCCAGGAATTCCTCCAGCAATTCTTCCAGGCATTCCTCTAGAAAATCCTCTAGGAATTTATAATAATAGTTCATTTATTTATCATCTGATAATTTACAAAGTTACAAAGTTCAATAATACAAAATTCATGTTATACAATACAATCTTCATCTTACACTATACTTATCCTTTACCCACACAGAACATTTTCGTCTAAATTCTTCAATCGTTCTGGCGTTTTTACAGTCCACGGGTAACATATTAAAAATTCTTATTCCGTTGTAGTATATTGACTTTTGGTTTGTAGACATTGTAAAGGGTACAACGCGCAAATCATCAATTTGTCTCGTTCTATGTTGATGTACACTACTAGCTCTAACAATAATATAACTTAGGTATTCTGGTAGTCTGTTGTTCGTCAATTTATATATAAGCAAAAGAACATTGAAAATTATACGCTGTTTAACAGACTGCCACTGCAGTGTGTCCAACATTGTCCGGATGGGGGTATATTTACTACAATTTAAAATGAACCTCATAAATTTGTTCTGAAGCTTCTGTAGGCTTCTTAAATGTGTATCACTCGCCAGAAATAAAACAGATGAACAATAATCTAACTGAGGTGCAATTAACGACTTATACAAAAACACTTTACTCCAAAATGTGAGCTGACTTTTCAGACGTACTAACATACCATATTTTCTAGCAACTTTTTTAACAATATTATCAATGTGTTTCTTGAATATCAATTTATGATCTATGTATACCCCTAAATATTTAAAAACTTCAACTCTTTCTATTTCAGATCCGTCAATCTCTAGTTTCATTTCGTCAAAATTCACATGTTTTTTGTTCGTAATAATCATCGATTTAGTCTTTTGCACATTTAATTTTAATTTTTTGAATTTTAACCATTTGGCCAGTGTGACAATATCTACCCTCATTTTTCTTATCGCTAGTAGAGGTTCTTTTTCACCAATAAACAAAACGGTGTCATCTGCAAACAAGTTGACATCACAATATTTTATAGCTTTCTTCATATCGTTTATGTATATAATGAATAACAATGGTCCTAAAACACTACCTTGTGGTACTCCTAAGGGAACTGACTTGGGTGATGAAGTAAATCCGTTGTATTGACAAACTTGTGTCCGACTCGATAAATACGATTCAAACCAACTTAGGACTTTTCCTGCAATACCATATTTCCGCAATGTTTTCAACAAAATAGGGCGTGAAATTGTCTCAAAAGCTCGCTTAAGATCTAAAAATAAAACCACTATAGTCTTTTTTTCTTCGAGCATCCGTTTCCATTTATATAAAAGTAAATTTAGAGCTGACTCACAAGAATGCTTCTGTCGAAATCCTGATTGTTCTTCAATAAGTATCTTCTGATTATTCAAGTAGTCCAACAACTGATTTTTCACTACAACTTCCAACACTTTCTCATAAATAGCTAACATATTAATCGGCCTATATTCTGCCTTTGCATTTCTGAGGGAGTACGTATATTCGTTTCTCAAACGAAGCCAAACTTCCCCAATAATGTCTCCCGGAACCCTTCTAAGAATTCCTCGAGGAATTCCGCAAGGAGTTTGTCCAGGAAATCCTCCACGGATTCCTCCTGGAATTTCTTTAGGATTTTTTCCAGCAATTTCTCCAAGAATTCCTCCAGGGATTCATTCATAAATTTCTTCAGAAACTCCTCAAAAAAATCTTCCAGAAAAAGCTCGAGTAGTTCCTTCAGACGTTCATCCAGAAATTCCTCCAAGATACCTCCAGGGATTTCTCCTTGAAATTCATCCATGGACTTCACCAGGAAACCCTTAAGTAATTTCACCCGAAACTCTTGCAGCATTTCCTCCAGGAGTTCCTCGTAGAATTCCGCGAGAAATTCCACCAGGGAATTCTCCACGGAATCCCTTAGGAATTTCTCCAAGTTTTTTTTTCCTGAAATTTCTTCAGGAATTCCTCCAGGGATTCAATAATTAATGTCTTCAGAAATTCCTTCAGATAATCCTTCAGATATTCGTTCAGAAATTCCTCGAGAAGTTCCTTCAGACATTATTCTATTATTTTTCCAGGAAGCCTAATATATTTCCCCAGAAATTCTTCAAATAATTCCTCTGGTAAATACTTGAATAATTCCTCCAGAGATTCCTCCTGAAATTTCTTCTAGGAAAGATCCTCTAAGAATGACTGTCAGAATTCCTACAATATTTCCTTTAGAGATTCCTTCCAAAATTGATCCACGGATTCCTCCAGATAATCCTAAAAGAATGTTTTACGGAACCCTTCAGGAATTCCTCTTAGAATTCCTCGAGAAATTCCCCCATGGAATCCTCCAGGAAATTCTCAAGGCATTTCTTCAGGAATTCCTCCGAGGATTCATCCATGAATTTCTTCAGAAATTCCTCAAAAATTCCTCCAGGAATTCTTTTAGAAATTTCTTAAGGAAGAGCGCCAGAAATGCTTCCAGGAACTCCTCCAGGGGTTCCTTTAAAAAATCCTCTGGAAATTTTTACCAGGACTCATCCAGAGAATCCTAAAGGAATGTCTCCCGGAACTCTTCCTAGAGTTCCTCCAGGAATTCCTCGAGGAATTCCTACAGGGAATCCTCTTTGCATTCTTCCAAGAATTTGTCCAGAACTTTTTCTAGGAGTTTCTCGAGGAATTCCTGCAGGGATTCGTTAAAAAATTTCTTCAGAAATTCATAAAAAAAATCCTGTAGAAATTCCGCCAGAAATTCCTCGAAGAGTTCCTTCAGAAATTTCTCCATGAAGCCTCATATATTGCTCCAGAATTTTTCCAAATAATTCTTCCAGGAATTTCTCCAGTAAATACTCCAAGAATTTCTTCAGAATTACCTCCAGGAATTCCTCCAGAGATTTCTCCTGAAATTTCGTCTAGAAAAATCCTCTAGGAATATCTGCCAGAATTTCTTCAATATTTCCTCCAGGGATTCTTCAGGGAATTGTTCCACAGATTCCTTCACAAAATCCTAAAGGAATTTCTCCCGGATCTCTTCCAGGAAATTCTCCTGGAATTTCTCGAGCAATTATTCCATGGATTCCTCTAGGAAATTCTACAGGAAATTCTCAAGGACTTTTTCAGGGATTCATTCCTTCAACGATTTATTTATAAATTTCTTCAATAATTCATCCAGAAGTACCTCCATTAATTCATCCAGAAAATGCTCTAGGAATTTCTGTCAGAATTACACCAGAGAATCTTAAAGGAATGTCTCTCGGAACCCTTCCAAGAATTCCTACGGTGATACCTCCATGGATTCCTCCAGGATTTTTTCCAGGAATTCCTTCAGATATTCCTCCCTCCATGGATTCCACGAGAAATTTCTCAAGGAATTCATCCAGGGATTCCTCCAGGAAATCCTCCGCGGAATCCTTCACATAAACCTAAATCAATTTCTTCCAAAGCTCTTCTAGAAATTCCTCCAGGGATACTTCCATGAAATCCTCATGAAATACCTCCAGGGATTGCTGCCTTAAATATTTGTCCAGAAATTCCTTGAAGAATTCATCCAGGAATTTCTCTAGTTATTCCTCTAAGAATTCATAAATAAATTCCTCCATGAATTCTTCCAAAAAAATCTTCAGGAATTTATCCAGAAATGCTTCCCGGAATGCAAACATGGGTTCCTTCAGGAATTTCTCCAGAGATTCTTCAAGAAAATCATCCAGAAATTTCTCCAGGAATGTTTCGCAAAAAATACCTCAAAGAATTCTTTCGGAAAATCCTCCATTAATTCCTTCAAAAATTCCATCAGTAATACCATCTTGAATTTCTACAGGAATTTTTGCAAGGACTACAGAGGATACTCAGATTTTGCGAAATGTAACTTAACCTTCGTGGTCGTGCGGCTAGTATCACCAAGCATTTAGTCGCATCGTGCTAGGAGCGCGGGTTCGATTCCCGCCGCAGCTGTCAGGAAAAGTTTTCGGCTGTGCCACTGGGCGTTGCATGCTAGTCCGTTGTCTAGTGCCGTGCTTCCTTCAAAGAGCGAATAGCTCACTGCAAGTACTAAACGTGTCCGTTCCTTAAAAAAAATGAACCTTAGAATAGCGCCTTTTTCAGGAGTGGAAACGCCGCCTGAACGAAGAGGAGAACGAGGAAATGGAACAACTGTGCTGTTCTCAAGAAACACTGAAGTTCAATTAGAAGCTAAACTAATTCCACAATGGCTTCGTACCACGAGACGAAATGCGTGGGGATAAGAACGGGGCAGAGAATCAAAATTCAACCATCGCGCAACAATAACGACAATGTCGCAACCTGAATTTGTTGCGACATTCTACCCGAGCAGGAACGAATAACTGACACATAACTGCAGCATACCAAAGACAGGTATCATACCAAGACAAGGTATTGGTCGGTTATCCAGGTATTAAAAATAACTTATTTTGGTATTTTTTGGGTATTGACACAATACCTCGTCGAGTTATTGGTTTGGTGTTGAGGACTGCTTGACGTATTATTCAATTATGGAAAAATCGCTATTTGTATGGAAAAATCACCGAGTATTATTTAGGTATTGCCATACCTGATGTCATTATTCACGTGTTATGCACAGAATACACACCAGTTATTATTTTAGGTATTTTACCTCTTATGCAGGGCTACCTAATACCTCATTCAGGTTGTAGGTATTCGGTTTTCCATACCTGAGTTAGTTATTCTCCAGCTATTGTCTCCTGCCCGGGTACCCAATGCGACATACGTTTGTCCCAACTTGAACAGAATAGGACAAAGATCGTGCACCACGAGTTAAGAGATTTTTAAGCCTTGCATTGTGATTTTCGAGCGGTAACTTCGAGTCGGTAAACACTGCAACGCTGCTGAAGATGTGTCATCAAAAAGTAATAATTGATGATGATTAACCTAGGCTTGTTAGGGGAATATCTGTAAATAAAAGAAAATCGGGTTAAGTACGGTTCCTTTGAATTCCACTAAGAATTTGCATCCTTTGACAGATACGTATTTCGACCTCAACTGTAAGGTCGTCTTCAGTGTCTTGTACTTGACTCGATTTTTGTAATAATTGATTATTCACGGGTTGAAAAGTACGCAACAATTTCTGCTTCCGTTTTGTCTGCAACAAACAATTTCGAGATCATGTCATTATCTGTTACCAGTTGGGATAAAGAGTAATCGCCGCGTCTCCTTTGTTGCTTGTTTTGGGCCTCTTTTGTCTGATAATTTTCTTCACTGGACGGGAGCCACTTCGATGAGTACCTGAACGGCGTGGAGAACGTAGACATCAGGAACCAAGACAATGGAGAGAACGACTACGTCAGAGCAGCAGAAGACGGAAACGATTCAACTCATACGCTGCTGGAAGTTAGGAATGCTGCCATTCACCAGATCAGAACCTACAAAGCAACTGGCAAGGTGATTGCGCAGATAAGCAAGAGCTTATCTGCCCCAATCACAAAAAAGCGACCATTCAGAATGTGACATCTTTCGAGCGATCACCATTTTGAATGCTGCCTACCAAGTGCTAGATCGTCGTTTGTAACAGTTTTGTAACCAAAAACAAATGAGCTCGTGAGAAGTTATCGAGCCAGCTTCATTGGTGGCAATTCGACAACGGACCAGATCCTCATCGTAGGACAAATCATCCAAAAATGCCGTTAATACCAGATCCCATCACTACACCTGTTCATCGACTTCAAAGTGACATACGACAGTATCCACTGCTTATCCAGGAAGCTTACCAGACTGATAACAGCAACCAAGGAAAGCCTATTTAACTGCGAAAGGATTTCGGGTAAACTGTTCAGTTCATGTGATTCTCGACGGGGACTACGACAAGGTAATGGACTCTCATGTCTACTGTTCAACATCTTCCTGCAAAGTGTAATGCGAGGAGGCGTGGAAGCGTGAGATTGGTTATGGCACTCATATTCTATATAAAACCTTAAAAACGGACCTGCAAGCTTTAGAAGCTTTCGAGCAACGCATGCTAAGGACAATCTTCGGTGGTGTGCAGGATAACGGTGTGTGTGGCATAGAAGAATGTACCACGAGCTTGCTGCATTCTATAACGAACCCAGCATCTAGAAAGTGGCCAAAGCCGGAAAGAAATGATGGGCAGGGTATGTTGCAAAAGTTTCGGACAACCATCCTGCATACTGATGTTGGCTACTAATCCGGTTGGCGCGAGAGTTTGGCGGACCAGGTGGAGCGTGATCTGGCGAGCATTGGGTGTGACCAAGAATGAAGAGCGGCAGATGCAAACCGAGTACTGGGCATAAGGTAAATAACCAATTGTTGCACGGCTAAAAACTCGCCAGTTGTTGCATACCTCATAAAAAGCATGGAGTATGCAATAATTGTTGCGTTTTTAGCAGAGCAATAAATGACGATTTACTCCAATCTTATTGTTGATTATGGTTTATCTCAAATGTGATGTTCAACTAATAAATATGTATATAAATAATAGTTTTGAGCACTATATAGAAGTTGTTCGATTAAGTCGCGAAAAATCTGATTTCCAGTCCATTGTGGCATGTCCAGGATCGACCTGGAAAACGTGCCAGTGACCCCGCGGGGGCAGTAGCAGTTTAGTGTTTGGTAGACAAACTGCTTCTACACACTACTGGGGTTGGCGGCGCTGGCTGCATCAACGAAACGACCATAAACGATGAGATAGTAGGTACCTAGACACACAATAACCGCCGAACCATACTTTGCTTCTCCCGGGTGATGATTTACATTATTCATGAGTCCATAATTTGCATCCAAGTGCCCGTTCACGATCCAGCTGGTGGCTCCCTGCTCTTCCGCGCGACCGACGAGCTAGCTCCCCATTAGGGCACAAAACAGTTACAGTTGACTACGTCGCGTCGTCGGGGTGTAACAACATTGTACAGCACTCTGTGTTCCTTAAAGATCGTGGACGCAATATAGAAAGTGCAGTAATGGCTATGAATAGTAGCTGCAAACTACGATAATGTTTATTGCAGCAGCACCTTCAATTAGGCATTTTTTTCTGCTGGGAGCAATTTCCTAAAATAATAGTGGCGCACTGCTTGTGAGCAGTTGATCCATAATCAGCTTGAGTTTGCGGAAAATGCTTTGTTTTAAGAAGGAGGTACAATTTTCAAAACTATTACTAGCCACCTAGGCTCCTAACAGTCGAAACAGTGAAGAAAAATTAAAGCTGTGGTTTCGAATGAGTGCTGTATTACCAAAACATTACGACGCACGTTTCAGCATATACCATCATCGTCTCGTGTTGATTCTAGATAAAGATCTAATTGTAAAGACTATAAAAAGAAAGAGCCACATTTGAATCACCTTTCTTTTTTACGATTTCTTCGAACATTGTCTTTTCCCCGGTAAGTCCCTCCTGCTGCTTGGTTTAATAACAAACCCAGATCTTATACGGATGACAAATGGAAAATGGGAACATGCTACCTGCTTTCTTCCCATTTCCTATCATGTTGTTCACAGATCATCACACAGAGTTATACGAAATTTGGAAGCGGTTGGTTTCGAAAGACACTCGGTCTGGTCGAGCAACACTTGATTGGACAAACCTGATTAGAATTTTCTTATTTTATGGCGTTTAAAAGTGTCCTTCCAGGAGCTCGGGCCACCATAACTTCGTTTTGTTTTTTCGAATGATAAATCTCTACTTCCGAGAATGATTATAGAGTCATGTCAGACAGCGAGGAGTTCTCCTTCACAGCATACGATCCAATTGAATCACAGCCACTTATGAGTTGCACTGCTCAGCAATCGTAAAAATCAATTAACACCAAGCAATCATCGTAAACGATCTACCGGTCTTGAAAGCACTTTTCGTACGTTTGGGTTCGTTCGATTCAATTAACGCCAAGTGCTAAATAAAAGCACACACTTCCTGCGTCAGGCCGTCAGGAGCCGGTCCGATCCGTTGTTGGAGCGTAGCTCTAATTAAAGCCAAATGTGATTTCCATTAATAATTTGCTTGCTATGCCGCGGCCGTACGCTTTTACGACCTAGCTGTAGAAGCGCTCTTGATCAACGCTCAATATCTCTTCCGCTTGTTTACAGGGGCGTTGCTAGGAGGGGGTTCCACTAGTATCAGATAAATATGTTTGCTTACATAAAAGCTTTCGACCGTCTCAATCACGAAAACATGTGGGAAGCCCACAGGCGCAAGGATGTCCGTGAGAAAATCATCGGCCTCCTTTAAGCACAGTACAGGACAATTTCGTACAGGGTAATGCACAACGATATCTTGTCCCATCTCATTCGGGTCGTTGCTGGAGTGAGGCAAGGATGTATAGTATCACCGCTACTGTTTCTCATCGTAATCGACAAGTACTACTGGTAGGTGCGATTGATCGTGTACAAAATCGTGGAATGCTGTGGCAGTCCATTATCATGGACAAAATGGCTTAGAATTGGCTCATGACGCTGCTCTCGCTGCTCAACGGCGCTCTGATATGCAGAGCAAGCTCGATGATCTTGCCATTCGCTCCTTGGCGGCAGGCCTCACCATCAACGTCAACAAGACCAAATCGTTGGATGTAAACACGGTCAATCCTTCTGTGGGATATTAGCATTAGCATTAGCATTAAGCGAGTCGCACAAATTCGTAGGTGGTACAGTCCTAGACCGCTGTTATGAGGGTTGCCTCCTTCCCGTCCGAACCAAAGCACGAAGATTTGGGACTAATCTCTGACTCTTAAACAAGACTGACGCAATCCTCCAATGGTCGAGCACTGTCCTGGCCACGTCCTTGCGACTGCTGAGGAATGGGAAAGGATGGTTATTTTTGGACACCTATGAAAAATGTAGACAACTCTACGATCTCTCAGGCCTAGGTGTCACGGGAATTTGGGTGTTGTTAGTGGAAGGGTAAACTCCAAAGGATACGCTTGGTTAACGTTCAGGCACACCATTGTTAGACTGCTTCGAATCAGTTGTCTGCCCAATTCATCCTGGTTTCCTTGTCGTCTTGTTGGCATTTGGTTGAATTACTAGATTCTTCGGTTGATAATCTGAAATATAAAATAAAATTAACATCGTACGTCAAATAAGCTACATATTAGTGATACGCTCGCCACAGTTACATATTTTTAAATATTATTTATATCGTACGATACATTTACCTGAATCCTGCTGAAATAAAATGTTAATTAGCAGTACATTGAAACACAAATACTACAAAATACAAGGAAAAGAGCATCAAACCTTGATCTTGGAATATTTAAAAATACGATAAATATCAAGATCAAAATTTGATTTGATTTGGTAGATCTTACACCGCAACGTACCATTCTAAGGTGATCTACCCACGTTACGGGGTCGGTCAATCCTTCTGTGGGATATGACCAGATATTAGTGACATTCCCCTTGAGTGACATTTCACTTGGGTGACCTTCCCTTTGAGTTATATTTCCAGTGCCTTCCCCGCAGCAGAATCGGTGGCATGACAAGTTTGTCAGTGTGATGCTTCCGCATTGTGTAGTGGGACATTGGCGGAATATGTCGGCATCATCGTGAGGTCCCGGAATATGCCGAGTGATTCTACTGCAGTGCGCCAAAATGGCTAGGAATAGATTGTTCCGGTAAGTTGTGTAATATTCCCACCTTCTATTGGAGTTGCAACGCAGTAATCATTGAACGTTTGTTAGTCAGTAAGTGTCATTAGGGCTGCAAAACTGTGAGTCGATAAGAAGAGCGTCCAACATAGCTCTGTTCCTCACAAGTTCCTACCTCATGCTTCCACGGGTCAAACAATGACA
The DNA here is from genome assembly GCF_035046485.1 of Aedes albopictus. Taxonomy (NCBI): domain Eukaryota; kingdom Metazoa; phylum Arthropoda; class Insecta; order Diptera; family Culicidae; genus Aedes; species Aedes albopictus. The sequence goes on along the minus strand of NC_085136.1, from coordinate 237,423,624 downwards.
AAGACCGCCAGCTAAGAGTTGTGTGCTTAGCTGGTAGTGCAGCCTGAGCAATGTTGTCCTTCTGACTTCAGCTAGATTGAGGAGGTACGTTCCGAGCGTCTGTTCACCAAGGAGATGCGGCTCAAACAGCGTCTGTTCTGGCATCCAGCGGCTGAATATAAAACGCTGTATCGCGTCAGCTATACCTAAGGTGGCAGCCCCACCAACGCGATGTAGGCAGCGCGACCCCGGTAAGGTAGCCTGTCGGAGCCTTTCAACACTACGAAAAATGAAGCAAGAAATATAATATGCGAACGATACTCTCGGAAACCGACCCGGCAACGAAATAAGGACTATGATTGGAAACTCGGTACCTGGAACGTCAGGACCTGAACCTGGACGAGTGAGCCTTTTGGCTCGTGAATTGCAGAAAGTTGGTGTGCGCGTAGCTACTATAGGGGAGACTGGGGAGACTTGATCCCTTTTTCTTAATTTGCCTGTAACTTTAAGAAAAAAACACAATACTAGATCCATTTTTCATACAGAATGGCAGGTAAACATCTATTGCAAGTTTATACACAACAGAAGGACTTTAAATTATTGTTAAAGTTTTCAAAACTGTGTTTTTATGCAGGCATGTCTTATGATGTATTTTTCAAAAATGGGTCAAAATTGATCCCCTGTTGAGCACATGGTTTATTTAAAGGGAAAATAACTCCATAACTTCCTATTCAATTTCTTTTCAAGTTTTCTTGCATTTTTGATGCATACGGTGTATTTTAAATTATAAGATTTCCTTAAATTGTTAAGGATACACCGTATCTTGAAAATGGGAAGACTTGATCCCCCTTTTCATGGTTTGTACTAAAAAAATAATTATCTGACACGTTTTATCATTAAATATACTAGAATTCCGAGTAAATAGAAGCTTCCAAATACAATTTTATTTTTCACATGTATAATGTGTGTGTAATCCTCGAGGGATCAAGTCTCCCCATGTCACTGTTGTATACACTAAGCTACAATAATTGAAATATTTATATAACAGCCTTATTTGGATAAATACGTTTGATAGTACTTTATTTATACTATGTGCTGTGAAATTTTGACACGATTTGGTTCAATTTTCACAAAGTTATTGAGATTTTTCGGAATCGAACAAAAGATTTCTGAAAGACTGAAAACAAGCCATCAGCCATTAAAAAATAATGCAATACACAATTAAAATCAATTGTAGCCAAAACATTGTCATCTGTCGTCTGTTGTTTTGGAAAAAATATGCTAGAAGAAAACTGTTTTTGATTCCGAGAAAATATGGGGGGAACAAGTCTCCCCAGGGATCAAGTCTCCTCAGTCTCCCCTACGGGAAGTGCGGTGGCCCAAAACTGGTGAACGTGTATTCAGGGCGGTGGATCCCGTCGCCAACACATCGTTCAAATATAACATCTACCACAGTGGCAGCGAAAAGGCAGAACATGGGGTCGGATTCATAGTGATCGGGAAACAGATAAAGCGAGTTTGAGGTAGAAGCCGATCAACGAGCGGATCTGCGTATTGAGGATCCGGGGCAAATTCTTTAACTACAGCCTGATCAATGTCTATGCGCCGTCAAACGAGAAAACCGATGATGTGAAGGATGCGTTTTATGAATGTCTTTACAAGACCTATGGAGAATGCCCAAAACACGACGTTAAGATTGTCATCGGTGACGCCAATGCAAAGGTCGGAAGAGAGAAGTTTTTCCGTCCAATCATCGGTATGGAGAGCCTTCACTCCGTCACTGATGACAACGGCCTGAGATTAGTCAACTTTGCTGCCGCCAGGGGAATGGTCATTAATAGCACCTACTTTGCACGAAAGGATATCCGCAAGCACACCTGGAGAACGGCGAGACTTGCAACCAAATCGACCATGTGCTGGTAGATGGCCGACATTTCTCGGACGTAATTGATGTTAGAACTTTTCGAGGTCCCAACATCGACTCAGATCACTATCTCGTAGTTAGTTAAGATTTGAGCTCGGATATCAACCGTGTCGGACTCTAGGAACCGGCGATCGCTGCGTTTCAACATCCAGCGGTTTTCAGCAGATGGTACGGTAGCTGACTATCACCAGAAGCTGGACGAGCGGATAAGAGAGATCAACGAGAGCGATAATCTCAACCACAGAGTGTATCCACGGAGCGATGAGCGCGAGAGGTGATAGGTACTGCTCAAAGACGACCTAGAAACGGGTGGTTCGACGAGGAGTGCCAGAGGGTAACGGACGAGAAGAATGTTGCCAGAAGCCGGATGTTGGTGTCGGGGACCCGGCAGAGCAGGGAGCGATATAGGGAAGCAAGAGTAGCCGAAAAACGAATCCACCGCAAAAGAAAAAAGAGCACGAGGAAAATGTGATTGCTCAGGCGCAAGAGAGTATGGAACAGAATGATATGCGGAGATTTTACGAAACTGTCAAAGGCGTGCGGAGAAAAACAGCGCCTTCTCCCGTCATGTGCAACGACCGTAATGGAAACTTGCTGACAGACAAGACAATGGTGGCTGCCAGGTGGAGAGAGCACTTCGAAGTATTGTTGAACGGTGGGAGTGGAAGAGCGACGGACAGAATTCGAATCGACGACGACGGACAAGCTGTGGAACCTCCAACGCTAGACGAGGTCAAGACAGCCATTAGGGGACTGAAGAACAACAAGGCTGCTGGGAAGGACGAACTCCCTGCCGAGCTTCTCAAGCACGGTAGTGAGCAGCTGTATCAACTCTTACACCATATTATATTGAAGATATAGGAGGAGGAAGAGCTGCCCACTAGTTGATTGGTTGGTCTCATTTGCCCTTTTTTCAAGAAAGGGCATCGTCTGGAGTGCACGAATTACAGAGGACCAACACTTTTCAATTCAGCGTACAAAATTTTATCCGGAGTTCTGTTTCACAGGCTGAGGCCGATTGAGGAGTCCTTCGTCGACGAATATCAGGCAGGAATTCGTGAGGGCCGATCCACGACGGACCAGATGTTCACCCTGCGGCAGGTTCTCGATAAATTTCGGGAGTACAACTTGCAGACCCATCATCTGTTTATTGATTTCAAGGTGGCGTACGATTTAGAAATGGAGAGTTATGGCAGATTATGATCGAACATGGTTTTCCGGCGAAGCTGATTAGACTGATTCGTGCGACGCTCGACGGATCGAAATCAAGTGTACGGGTTGCGGATGAAAATTCGTCATCGTTCGTAACCTTTGACGGACTGAAGCAGGGCGATGCTCTTTCGAGCGATAAGGAGAGCTGGTGTGCACAGGAGCGGAACCATTGTCATGAAGTCGCATATGCTCCTGTGCTAGGTGGGGAAAAGTTTGAAGTTGTGGATGAATTTGTTTATCTTGGTACTCTAGTGACGTGCGATAATGATGTTACCCGCGAGGTGAAAAAACGGATTGCGGCTGTAAATCGGCCCTTTTTCGGTCTGCGAAACCAGCTGAGGTCCCGCAGGCTGCAAACGAAGACAAAACTCGCGTTGCACAAGTCTCTGATTCTCCCGGTCGCTTTATACGGTCATGAAACGTGGACGTTAAAAGAAGTTGATCGGAGAGCCTTTGGAGTCTTTGAACGTAAAGTGCTGCGAACAATACTCGGCGGTAAACTGGAGGACGGCATCTGGCGGCGTCGCATGAACTACGAATTGTACCAAGTATATAAAGAGATGGATATAGTGAAGCGAATACAACACGGCAGGCTGCGGTGGGCTGGACACGTAGCTCGTATGCCGGAGGAACGACAATCTAAAATTATATTCAGCAGAGAACCATGAAGGGGTCGTCGGCTTCGTGGAAGGCCGCGCACACGTTGTCTTTTTGCAGTTGAGGAGGACCTACGGATTCTAAACGTTCAGGGCGACTGGAAGCGATTGGCCCAGGACCGAGGCTAGTGGAGGCGGATACTTCATTCGGCGTAGACTCACCGCTACGAGTTGTAGCCCATCAAGTATCAAGTAAGTAAGTGTCATTAGAAATAAAGCTCATTCCATGTTCAACCATAAATCAAGATACATAGATGTGTTTTTACTACTCTGGTACGGTTCACATCGCCAATAGGTTATGGGCCCAGCCACATCGGCACCGGTGAAGTTTGAAGATTTTTTTAACTGTCGGCAAATTTTTGGGAGAAAATGGAAAAGTTGTTTGTGAAACTTAACGGGACCAACTACGACAACTGAAGTTTTCGTATGAAGCTACTCTTGTTGAAGGAAGGAAGTTGGACGGCCGTGAACGATCCCAAACCCGAACCCGTAACTGCTGCCTGGAAATCGAAGGATGAGCAAGCGCTGGCGACAATTGGACTGGCCGTGGATGACAACCAGTTGGTCCACATCAGGAAGGTCAAATCCGCTGCCGAAGCTTGGGAGACCCTGGAGAAGTTTCACGTCAAACTTTTTGAAGCTTTTTTGAACTTTTTGAGAAGCTGAACGATCTTCAACCTGAAAAAAATTTCAACGATCACTGGCTGGTATCAATCCTTTTCAGCAGTTTTCCGGATGTATATAAGACCCTGGTTACCGCTCTGGTGCTCTGGAAGCAAGGGCGGAAGAAGATCTGACACTGAACCTGATGAAAGGGAAGCTGATCGATGAATGGCAAAAGCGAGAGCAACGTTTCAAGAAGGAAGGTACCTCCGAAACCGCTTTGCCAGTCGGGAGAAAGAGTGTTGCTGACCGGTGCTACTTTTGCAAGAAACCGGGTCACCAGAAGATCGGTTGCGAGAAGTTCAAGGCTTGGAAGGCTGAGAAAAATAAACAATCGAGGATCACCAAGAAACAGAAAGCGAACACCGTGGTGCAGGATGACGACACAGAGGATAACTGGGCGTTTTGGACTGGAAATATGATAAAGCATGAGGACAAGTGGATTCTGGAATCTGGAGCAACGCGCCATATCTCCAACCGCCGCGAGCTCTTTGACGCCCTGGATGAGACGGTTCTGGAAGCTGTTTGGGTTGCTAACGAGATGAAGGCTGAATCCAAAGGTCGTGGATCTGGAAAAAAATGTAGTGTTGCATGGTGCAGGCAACCGCCGAGTGATAATGCTGGAAGCAGTGCTGTATGCACCTGACATAAAGTCGAACCTTATATCTGTCAAGCGACTGGTGAAGAAAGGATTCAGTGTAACGTTCGATGAAACTGGAGCGAAAATTATCAGAAGCGGAACGATCGGTGCAGTTGCTGAGTTTAAACGAGGTTTGTTTGTAATGAAGCCATACAACGAGTCTGCGTCATTGGTGATTTCGGCTAGCAAGTTTATCCATGGCATCGGCGGTTTGGCCATCGGGATTGCGATGCAGTTCTGAACGCAAAAAAATCCGTTCCGATATACGTGAACTCCCAATCACGGCAACGAGAACAAACGGGAACTATGCATAGCAACGATAACAACAATAAGAAATGTACACCGTGAACTAGATGTCACGGTATCGAGAACGCCCACATTGACAGCTGGAACTAGTTCCAGTTCACGGTGTATATTTGCTTGTTCTCATATTCGCGATTGTTTGTTCACGTTTATCAGAACGGTTTTCTGAGCGTGTGAAGTTCAAAAATTTGGCCCATGGAATGTCTGTAAAGACGTGTAGCTGCAAGGAAATTCGTGAAGCGTGCATTCAAGGTAAAATGAACAGAAGCCCTTTTCCGAAGATGCTGACGTTTGACAGCAGGAATGGATCTGGTCCATACTGATATTTGCGGACCGATCCCAAGTAACCAAAAGTTCCGCTTCCCATGACAAAATGCACTTTCAAGTTCCGCGAAGTTCAGATAAAGTTCCAAACGGAACTTTCTGGCTGCTTAAGAGGCTAATGATGAGCCTTGCTGGAACTTCGGTCACAAGTTCCGGCAAGGCTAATTGTTAGCCTCTTAAGCAGCCAGAAAGTTCCATTCGGAACTTTATCTGAACTTCGCGGAACTTTAAAACTGCTTAAGATGCTATGTCGGAACTTTGTCGGAACTTTCAAGTTCATAGAAGTTCAGTTCAGTAGCGTTGTGTTTCAATGAAGATTAAATTTATTTCTTTTACAGAAAACAACTGTTTAAGCGTACACGAATAAAAGACAAATATAAATATATCAAATAAATGAATACTAGGCTTGATCAAAAAAAAAAATTGCCGCCCGTCGGATTCGAACCGACAGTCGCTGCGTGAGAGCCCTACGCTCTACCGCAGTACTACAGCTGCGATTGAGTGGGCAGCAGGTAAAGTCTGACTTGAATCGATTTTCTGTCGGCAGCTAGTTTTGCACATTTGTACAGTAGTGAAGTTAGCTTGACTTTGTCAAGTGTCTTCAGCAGCGCAGCGGTAAGTCGGCAGGCTATCACGCAGGAGGATCCAGTTCAAATCTACATAGTAGCGTCATATGTGAAAATATAATTATCAGTAGCAACTTCCAGACGTGAATCACAAACCCCCACCAACAGGGTGTGATTCTGAAACACATTTTTGTTTCTGCATGAATTTTGACAAAGTTCTGTCAGAAGCTGCTTAGAAGGCTATCCAGCGTGCTTATGTGAACTTTCAAGTTCCAAAATTACTTAAAAATGAAGCTGCTTAGAAGGCTAATGAGCGACCTCGAACAAGCTGCTTAGCTTATAAAGTACCCTTTTATCTGAACTTTTGGTTACTTGGGATGCGGACTAGTACCATTGGAGGACGAAAATATTTCTTGACATTCATCGATGACTGGCACGGTAAAGGCTGGGTATGCTGCGCAATTCAGATCCCATTGTGATCCACTAGCCTCTGCCCAGCAACTCCTATCCCTCCCTCCACGCTATACCGGCCGGAAACAATGAGCAACCTTAGGGAAGATCGGGTAACCAACCCCGGTGGGAACTTTGGTCGTAGGCTGACAGGGAAGGGAGGGGTTTGCTTCGGCAAACCTGAGCGTCTGTTCTCCAGGAGGAGCGGCTCACAACAGCGTCTGATCCCCATGTTAGGGGCGGCTGATCTACGTCCGAGTGCCAGGGAAGGACTCTAAGCTCAACTGTGCACTATGGTCCTCCGGAAAGTAGGGGGTTGGTGTCAGGCCCTACGAGCCAGCCGTAAAAAACCATTGTAACGGAAAATCAGCAACAGAATAATACGAACCGAGACCAACGGCAACGATCCCAGCGAACAAAAAGGACTTGCGATTGGAAACTCGGTACGTGGAACTGCCGATTTCTCAACTTCATCGGGAGCACCCGCAAACTCGCCGATCTACTGAAGGACCGCGGGTTCGGCATCGTAGCGCTGCAGGAGGTGTGTTGGACAGGATCCATGGTGCGAACGTTTAGAGGTAATCATACCATCTACCAGAGCTGCGGCAACACACGCGAGCTGGGAACAGCTTTCATCGTGATGGGTGATATGCAGAGGCGCGTGATCGGTTGGTGGCCGATCGACGAAAGAATGTGCAGGTTGAGGATCAAAGGCCGATTCTTCAACTTCAGCATAATAATCGTACACAACCCACACTCCGGAAGTACTGATGATGACAAGAACGCATTTTACGCGCAGCTCGAACGCGAGTACGATCGCTGCCCAAGCCACGACGTCAAGATCATCATAGGTGATTTGAACGCTCAGGTAGGCCAGGAGGAGGAATTCAGACCGACGATTGGTAAGTTCAGCGCCCACCAGTAGACGGACGAAAACGGGCTACAACTCATTGATTTCGCCGCCTCCAAAAATATGGCCATACGTAGCACCTTTTTCCAACACAGCCTCCCTTATCGTTACACCTGGAGAACACCACAGCAGACGGAATCTCAAATCGACCACGTTCTGATTGACGGACGGCACTTCTCCGAAATTATCGACGTCAGGACCTATCGTGGCGCCAACATCGACTCGGACCACTATCTGGTGATAGTCAAACTGCGCCCAAAACTCTCCGTCATCAACAATGTACGGTACCGGCGACCGCCACGGTACAACCTAGAGCGACTGAAGCAACCGGATGTCGCCTCAGCATACGCGCAGAATGTCGAGGCCGCGTTGCAAGACGAGGGCGAGCTCGATGAGGCCCCTCTAGAGGACTGCTGGAGTACAGTGAAAGCAGCCATCAACGACGGCGCCGAGAGCACCATCGGGTACGTGGAACGGAATCGACGGAACGAATGGTTCGACGAAGAGTGCAGAACGGTTTTGGAGGAGAAGAATGCAGCGAGGGCAGTAATGCTGCAGCAAGGGACTCGACAGAACGTTATAAACAGAAGCGGAAACAGCAGACCCGCCTCTTTCGGAAGAAAAAGCGCCGCACTAAGGGGCGTTTGGCCAATCTAGCTGGCCAATATTATTTTCAGGGGATTTTCACATATCTAATTCGCAATAAGCATTGAAACACTACATAAACGATATTTGAATGCAATTTGCATGATTCACACAGTTACAAATGCCCTTTTCAATTAAATAATTGATATATTAAAGGAAGTCTTACACTTTTTAATGAAATTGCCTACCTTTAGGCGTATATCACGGTTTAGAGAAATTTATTTATCAAATAACTCCAAAAGTACATCACATGTAAGAATTTTGAGAACAAATTCGAATTTAGGGAAGCTGCATTTTACTTGTCAGGGTATTTTTAACATAAACGAACATTGTTTATTGAAAACATTTCGCATTGAAAAACACAAAAAAATAATGATAGATTCTTGTTCAATATGTACTGATTCTTAGTCCAATATGTACTGGGTAAACCAATACTTGTTTTAATAATATGAAACGTGTAACTTTCACTTTTATGCAATGGTCGTTGGTAAAAATTGATAGGTATGATCAATGTCACCTTATATTACGATTACTTTGATAACTCGTGAAGCATTGCATACTTTACGTAATAACTATCATTTCAACGATCAGTTCAGCAAAATGTATACGAGGATCAAAAATTATAAGTAAAGAACTCCATCTCAAAATTATTTCGATGGAAAAGAAGTTAACTTAGAGTTTTTAAGCCAAAAGTTAAATTCGTAGATGTGTTTTCCTTTGTTAACAGTTTCAACCTGTTCTACAATCCCATTTTAAACAAATTTTTCAATTAATTGACATTTATTTAAATAGAATCAAAATAGGCCCTTCAAACGCTTAACTGAATGGTTTCTGATGAAATAGAACTAAATTTGAAAAATCAGACGGCTATCCCCAAAGACTGTAATACGCCTTAAAGTATGCAATGACCCTGAAATTACAATTTCTGCAATAGATTGGGGCTGTCCGTAAACCACGTGGTCATTGGGGGGGGGGGGGGGGGGGGGGGGGTGCTCGGCCAATGACCATTTTGTATGGACAAATAAAATTTTTTGTATGGACGAATGACCACGCGGGGGGGGGGGGGGTTGAAAAGTCCCAAAAAAATGACCACGTGGTTTATGGACAGCCCCATTTCATTCAGAAAAACGTTGATAACTCAAAAGTACGCACTTTTACGCAGCTGGATTTTCTATTAGGCTCAAAAAGGATGTAAGTGCTTGTGTTATAGGAAGTCTCGACCCAGCAATCGCCAGCAATCAAAAACTGCAGATGTTTTTTTGCTTGTTTTCACATGAGGGAGCCCCAAAGTAAGAAACTATACAAATTTTGAAAACATGAATGGTTTTATCACCTCGTTGCAACAATTGTGGTATATTTTGTCTATTGAAACTGACTTTGCGGTAAAAAAAACTGAAAACATATTCAAACAACCAGAGACAAACTTTACTCAAAAATTGTAAAATTCCTCAACCCTAGCTTTGACCTAAAGCAGACTTTGTATAGGTTTGTTGGATTGATATTCGAGTATAGGGCATTATTCCACAACTATCCATGTGTCATATTCAGTACACATTTTCACAATACGAGCGACTTTGAAAAATGACTTATGGCCAGCTAGATTGGCCAAACGCCCCTTAGTGCGCCGTCTGGAAGAAGCGGAGTGTGAAGAAATGGAACTGCTGTGCCGTTTCCAAGAAACACGGAAGTTCTATCAGAAGCTCAACGCATCCCGCAGCGGCTTCGTGCCGCGAGCCGAAATATGCAGGGATAAAGACGGAGGCCTCTTGACGGACGGACGTGAGGTGATCGAAAGGTGGAAGCAGCATTTCGATCAGCACCTGAACGGCGTGGAGAACGTAGGCACGGGAGCCCACGGCAACGGAGGAAACGACGACGCCAGTGCAGCGGAGGACGGAAATGAACCAACTCCCACGCTGAGGACAGTTAAGGATGCCATTTCCCAGCTCAAAACCAACAAAGCAGCTGGTAAGGATGGTATCGCAGCTGAACTCATCAAGCTGGGCCCAGATAAGTTGGCCACCTGTCTGCATCGGCTGATAGTCAGGATCTGGGAAACCGAACAGCTACCGGAGGAGTGGAAGGAAGGGGTAATCTGCCCCATTCACAAGAAAGGCGACCATTTGGAATGTGAGAACTTCAGGGCGATCACTGTTTTGAATGCTGCCTACAAAGTGCTATCCCAGATCATTTTCCGTCGTCTGCCACCTAAAACGAATGAGTTCGTGGGAAGTTATCAAGCCGGCTTCAACGACGGCCGGTTGACAACGGACCAGATCTTTACCGTACGGCAAAGCCTCCAGAAATGCCATGAATACCAGGTCCCAACGCATCACCTGTTCATCGACTTCAAAGCGGCATATGACAGTATCGACCGCGCAAAGCTATGGAGAATCATGGACGAAAACGGCTTTCCTGGGAAGCTGACTAGACTGATTAAAGCAACGATGGACGGTGTGCAAAACTGCGTAAGGGTTTCGGGTGAGCTATCTAGTTCATTCGAATCTCGCCGAGGACTGCGACAAGGTGATGGACTCTAATGCCTACTCTTCAACATCGCTCTGGAAGGTGTGATGCGACGAGCCGGGCTCAACAGCCGGGGAACGATTTTCACAAAATTCGGACAATTTGTGTGCTTTGCGGACGACATGGACATTATTGCCAGAACATTTGGAACGGTGGCAGAGCTACCCGCCTGAAACGCGAAGCAACAAAGGTCGGACTGGTGGTGAATGCCTCAGAAACAAAGTACATGCTGGTAGGCGGAACCGAAAACGACCGGATCCGTCTGGGTAGTAATGTTACGATAGACGCGGATACTTTCGTGGTGGTGGTGGAATTCGTCTACATCAGATCCTTAGGGACGGCTGACAACAACGTAAGCCGTGAAATTCGGAGGCGCATCATCAGCGGAAGTCGGGCCTACTATGGGCTCCAGAAGAAGCTGCGGTCGAAAAAGATTCACCCACGCACCAAATGCACCATGTACAAAACGCTAATAAGGCCAGTAATCCTCTACGGGCACGAGACATGGACCATGTTCGAGGAGGACCTGCAAGCACTCGGAGTTTTCGAGCGACGCGTGCTAAGGACGATCTTCAGCGGTGTGCAGGAAAACGGTGTGTGGCGGAGAAGAATGAACCACGAGCTCGCTGTACTTTACGGCGAACCCAGCATCCAGAAGGTGGGCAAAGCCGGAAGGATACGGTGGGCAGGGCATGTTGCAAGAATGCCGGACAACAACCCTGCAAAGCTGGTGTTTGCAACTGATCCGGTTGGCACAAGAAGGCGTGGAGCACAGAGAGCGTGACCAGGCGGACCAGGTGGAGCGTGACTTGGCGAGCATCAGGCGCGACCGAGGATGGAGAGCGGCAGCCACGAATCGTGTATTATGGAGAAATATTGTTGATTCAGTTTTATCTTGAATTTTATGTAATACTAAATAAACGAAATGAAATTTATCGATGACTACAGCAGATACACGGTAGTCTACATCCTGTGGAACAAATCAGAAGCCCTGGAGAAACTGGAGGAATACATAGAGATGGCGAGAACACAGTTCGACAAGAAACCGAAAGTAATTCGTTCCGATAATGGAGGTGAGTACACTGACAAGCATGTGAGGTCTTTTCTGAAGCGGAACAGGATTCTTGGGCAGTTTACTGCTCCGTACACCCCTCAACGAAATGGAGTTGCGGAAAGAAAAAATAGACACTTGGTGAAAATGGTCCGATGCTGTTAGATGCCAAGATGGGTCATCGTTTCTGGGGAGAAGCCATCGTAACAGCAAATTATCTGCAGAATGATCTACCTTCTCGCTCGATCTCTGGTACACCATATGAGCGATGGTTTGGCAAGAAACCGAATTTGTGACACATTCAACGATTTGGAGTGGATACGTACTGCCATGTTCCAAACGAGAAATGAGGAAAGCTGGACAGCAAAGCAATCAAGCTCAAGTTTGTTGGATACAGTGAAGTCTCCAAGGCGTACCGACTAGTGGATCCAAGAAGCGGAAGAATCACGGTGAGTCGCGATGTCAAGTTCCTGGACAGTTGCCTACCAACGGATGGTGTAGACTAGGCAGAGTTTGTGATTTCTCAACCAAGCGTGTTAAGGACGTTCGACAGGATGCTGGAGTTATTGATCCGAATGCTGGAGAATCCGATGATGATGACGCCCAAGCAACCAAAAGTTCGGATAAAATAGCATGTTTGGGCTTAATCAGCTATTCGAAGGTAGATGAATAGCATTCTATTCAGCTCACTTTTTAAGTAATTAACCGAACTTGAGTTCAGAAAAAGTACACTTGTGTCGCTGAAAGGAACGCTATTCAGCTTAAAAATAAACTTCGTAAAATTGAAAAAAAAATGTTTAGTCCTCAAAAGTAATTTATTATTAAGAACCATTAGTTCATGTGGAATCCAAATTGATCAATACCTTGAAATAATTTTTGATGTTTTTTACTTACTGAGATTTGAACTCGGGATCTCCTCGTTGAAAGTCGGTGCCTAACCACTACTCCATGTATGTGTTGTTATGCACTGTGGGATTTTACTCAATGTGCTGATATCATATAGTAGAGCTCAATCAGGTTCGCGTGTGAACTTTCCCTGAACTTTTAATAGTTTTTGAAGTCGAAAGTTCGAAAGAAGTTCACGTGGAACTTCTTGTGAACTTACACAGTTTGACATTTTCAGTTTGTTGTGGTTCGCAGTGCAAAGCAATAAATTAAGGCCAGTGTATCGACTTTAAGAAAAGATTATAAGTTTTCAGCTTGGTTTTAAGTGACTACGATTGCGTCGATTACCGGTGCGCTGCAGCGACAAGTGAGACGGGTGTGAAAACATCCAGCAAAGCTGGAAAATTTTTGTGCGCAGCCGAAAAACCCCCGGCAGCATCCTGAGGGGGGAACAGTTTTCCGCTGCGGGGGCAGCCTTTGAGCCACACAATACGGATCCTTTGCGTTGATTACAAGTAAGTACGTTCAAATATTATAGTGGAACAAAGTGTACTTGTGAAATTAACACAAGTTGTGGCTGCTGGGCTCGATTTCCGAGTGATTTAATTGAATGAGAACTTCTCCCCGGCCCCGCTGTCGCCGAAGTTCAAGTGAAGTTCACTTTTGGTACGGTTAATATTTATCCGAACTTTCAGTAGTAAGTTCAAAACAAGTACGAAACAAGTTCGGAACGGATGATTTCAAGTTGTTGGAATATGTTCAAATGAACTATATTTGAATTTTAAAGGCACGCAAAAGTTCAACATGAGTTCGGTTAATATTTGATTGAACTCTGTTTTAAAGTTCAACATAAGTTCTTTTTGAACCTTTTTACGACTTTAATGTCGTTTTGAAGAGAAGTCAAAAGCTTGTACATGTACTTCCAAGTTCATAAACAATACAAGAGTAACTTTTTGGAGAATTAAGTTCAACGAAACCGGAATTGAACCGAACTTGAACTTCTGAGTTCGTTCTTCAAGTGGAATCCGAACTTTTGGTTGCTTGGGCGAGTGGGGTGATCCTGAGAATAACGAAGGGACACCGGATGACGTAGGAAAAGACGAGCCTGTAACCCGACGATCCGAAAGAATAAATCAAGGAAAACCACCGGAAAGGTACGTGTGCATAGCTGGTCCATTGATTCAGGAGGAGCCGAAGACTTTCAAGGAGGCAATATCCTGTCCGGAAAGCATCCAGTGGAGAAAAGCAATGGAAGATGAACTCAATTCGATGGACGGATCTATGACATTTGGTCGAAAGACATTTAGTCGAATGACGTTTGGTCGAATGACATTTGGTCGAAAGTACATTTGGTCGAACGGACATTTGGTCGAATGGACATTTGTTCGAAAGCCATTTTTTGGAAAAAGAAGCATATGACATTTAGTCGAATGGACAATTCGTCGAATGGACATCTTGTCGAAAGGCACTAACTGATGAAAAGAGATGTGAGTGGAAAATATTATGGATTTCGGTATCATAATTATTTATATGTTATTGAACAAGCAAGCCTCGTTGAATAAATGCAAACGCACAATTCTCTAGAAGCAAGCTTCAAACAACAGTGCATTTTATACTGCTGTTTTTGCTCACTTATAATAAGCTTGAAACAAGAAGATCATGTGTGCTGGTTTTGTTTACGAAGAGATTTGTACGCTCGAAGTCGCGAATGAGTGCCAAAGTCGGCCATTGTGGGATCCTAACCAATCTGTCCTTAAAAGAAGGAAAAATATCTGATGAAAAAGACTGCTTGTATTCAAAAGGGGAAATTGTTTCTGAAACATTCAGTAGTTGGTACAGGAAAACGCAATGAAATAAATAAACGTGAAAGAATAGCCTACGTTTCAAAGAAGGAAAAAAATCATGATAAAAAGACAGCAGCCATAATATTCAAACATAGTACAAATACGAATTTTGAAAGAATTGCCTATGTTCAAAAGAAGGAAAAATCATAGATGAAAAAATCACAACCATAATGTCCCCTCTTCACTCTCAGCACAAATAATACACTTGAAAGAACAGCATATGTTGAAAAGAAGGAAAAATATTTGATGGAAAAGCCAGTATGTTCTACACAAAAACGCAATGAAATGGTGAAACTGGAAAGAAGAGCCGAAACTTACACTGCACTACAATGTTTGCTTTTTTATGTTTGATGACTTAACGTCCATTCGACCAAACGTACTTTCAACCGAATGAGTTCAGTAGCATATAAATTATGATACCGAAATCTATTAAATTATTTTCCATTCAAAACTCTTCATCAGTTAGTGCCTTTCGACCAAATGTCCATTCGACGAATTGTCCATTCGACTAAATGTCATATGCTTCTTCTTCCAAAAAATGGGTTTCGACCAAATGTCCATTCGACCAAATGTCCGTTCGACCAAATGTACTTTCGACCAAATGTCATTCGACCAAACGTCATTCGACCAAATGTCATTCGACCAAATGTCATTCGACCAAATGTCCTAAAGCCCGATGGACTGCAACGAATCAATGGATCTGGTTGACCTGCCCAGAGGAAGGCGTGCTATCGGCTGTAAATGGGTGTTCAAGGTGAAGCGCGACAAGAACGGCGAGGTAATCAGGCACAAGGCAAGGTTAGTAGCTCAAGGTTTTAGCCAGCGATATGGAGGCGTGGAGGCGACACAGGAGTGTTTGCTCCCGTAGTCCGCCACACAACCTTCCGTACCCTGATGTCTGTAGCGGCTAAGAAACGAATGGTGGTCAAGCAGTACGATGTGAAGACGGTGGTTTTGTACGGCAACCTAGGAGGAGATATTTATGAGGCAGCCGCCTGGATATGCTGTAGCAGGTATGGAGAACAACGTTTGGCGACTAAAGAAAAGCATGTATGGTTTGAAGCAGGCTGCTTGTTCGTAGAACTAACGATTGCATTAAGTGCTAGAGGAAGCTGGATTTCGTAGATGTGAGTCGGATCCGTGCTTATACAAGAAAGAAGTTAACGGAAAATGGTGTTACATACTGGTCTACGTCGATGATCTAGTTGTAGCAAGCGAAGATGTGCAAATTATCAAACCCCTGGAATTGACCTTGAGGAAAAATTTGGAAATCAGTAGTGTCGGTGACATCCTGTGGTACCTGGGAATTAAAGTGGAGCGAGCTAAAGCAGGAGACTTCTACCTTTGTCAACGAAAATACATCAGTGAAGTTGTGAAATCCGGCGGGCTAGATGATGCGAAATCGTCCAACATTCCGTTAGATCCCGATAATGGTAAGAATGATGACAAGCAGATCCCTCTCCCAGACAACAGGCAGTACCAGAAACTAGTAGGACAACTTTTGTACATCGCAGTAAATACTCGACCTGATATTGCTGCAGCAATCGCTATAATGAGCCGAAAGATAACCACTCCCACTCAGCAAGATTGGACGGTGTTGAAGCGTATGGTCCGGTCTCAAGGACCAAAAATCGAATAGCGGATTCAACTTCAAGTTTAACGAAGGAACTGTATCTTGGGCATGCCGTAAGCAGACACGTGTGTCACTATCGACAGCTGAAGCGGAATTCTTGTCACTTTCGGAAGCTTCACAAGAAGCAGTCTGGCTGCAGCGGTTACTGAAGGACTTAGGAGAAGATCAACAAACCATTACAATAAATGAGGATGCTGCTCAAAATGCTGGATTCCGATAAGTTCAGCAATCGAACCAAATATATAGCAACAAGATTCCACTTTGCTAAGAATTTGAAGCAGACTGGAACAGTCAATTACATGTATTACATTTCGCATTGAGACCCTACGTAAGAAATGCGGATTAGAATAGCAGCGTTGAGGAGGAGTATTGGAGTTGCAACGCAGCTCAATGATCATAAAAGTTTTTATGCAATTCAGTATCATAATTTATATTTTATATAACTCATTTTGGTATCATAATGTCCATTTTTTCGAACTGGTTCATTATGCAACTGAAATGAGTTGCATAATGAAAAATAGTTGTATAATGTTCATATGGCAACTCATTTGAGTTGCATTATGAACATTATGCAACTCAAATGGGTTGCATTATGAAAAAATCATTGCATAAAATTTTGTATGGAACTCGTTGCAAAACTCGTTTTTTTCAGTACTCTTCGTATTTATCCAACTCGGCAATCCTCTTTGGATAAATGTACGACTCGTGCTGAAAAAATCAACTTTTTGCAACTCGTTTCATAAATAACTATTATTGAACGTTTGTTAGTCAGTAAGTGTCATTAGAAAAAAAACTCATTATATGTTCAACCACATATCAAGATAGACGTGTTTTTACTACTCTGGTACGGTTCACTTCGCTCGTATAAGCCAATACCTTCCAGTTTTACGGTAGCTGCGCAAGCAAGGGAGAATGTTGAAAGCTTCCAATATCTTAGTAGCCAAATGGCGGCCGATGGCGGCACCAAGATCGACGCTAGGTGCACGGATCAAGAAGGCGAGGGCTGCTTAGGCAAGTTTAAGTAATGCATGGAAAAACAACCAGATTAGTCGACGCACCAAAATCCGAATTTACAATTCGAACGTGGAATCTGTGTTGCGGTACGCCAGTGAAACTTGGTGTGTATCAGTGGAGAACACTCAATTGGATCTCCAACGCGGAGCTCCATCGTCGAAGTCATCAAAAGCCGATAGCGACAGAAATTCGGGAGCGAAAGTGGAGGTGGGTCGGCCACACTCCACGCAGGAACGGAAACGAAATCTGCAAGCAAGCATTAGATTGGAACCCAGCAGGACATCGCAGCAGAGGTAGTCCCAGAGGCTCATGGCGGCGCAGCCTCAGCAACGAAATAAAGCAAGTCGACAGAAATTTGACCTGGCCACAGGTCAAGGCGAAGGCTGGCAATTGCCTAGCATGGAAATCTTTCAATTCGGCCCTTTGCACCACCGTGGGTGCTCAGGACTGAAAGTAATGTAAGTAAGTCCCCCTTTTGAAATAAAACACTGGCTACGTCAACGCCCGCTCAATTGTTCGTTTCGCGGTGGTTGTGACTGATAATTAATTCAGTGGCCCCGCGGGTTGAACTACTTAGTTTGCATATTCATAGCAAAGCGAGCGCCAAATTGATGGTGTTTATTTTATGGACACTTTATGACGCTTTTCCTCTCCGGTTCGCCTCCGCCGAATCTCTAGGCTCTCAGACGGAATCGGAGAGTCGAAAGTGATTTTGACGATTGATTGATTTCGCTCCGGCTATGGAGTTTCCTTCTTCCAATGAACGGCACGCAGCCGAACGTATTAAAGTTGTCTTAAAGTGGGAAAGATTAATGTGGCTTTATCCCTAATTTTAGCCGGCGGAGGAATTTTCCATTTTATGGGCTAGGCTATGGAGATGATGACGTTCGTAGGATTATAGATGATGAAAGTTGCGGTTCTGTGTGCCGTCGTCATGGCACTGATCAACGAGTTAATAAAATTCAAATTTCATACATGAATAGTGGTCGTTTCCTTTTTGTGATGACAACGGACAGAGAAAGAAGTTGTAAAGTTGTTGGTACATTTACGACTCAGCTGCATATTGGCTACAGATTGATGATACAATATTTATTAGTGGGGTTTCATTCGAAATACTACGAATAGCACGATTGCATCAACGCAATCCGAAATCTTTGGAGCACTTTCCGACTAACAATGATAGCTGAATTGTTTTAAAGCAAGATTTAGAGCAGTTTACTCATCTATTATACAATAGTTATTATAATTGAGCAATTTTTCACAAATCAAAGACAAGATTTTGCTGAAAACAGAAACTTAATTTTATGCTATGTATTCAAAATAAATAATTTTATGCAATTCAGTATCATAATTTATATTTTATATAACTCATTTTGATATCATAATGGCCATTTTTTCCGAACTGGTTCATTATGCAACTGAAATGAGTTGCATAATGAAAAATAGTTGTATAATGTTCATAATGCAACCCATTTGAGTTGCATTATGAACATTATGCAACGCAAATGGGTTGCATTATGAAAAAATCATTGCATAAAATTTTGTATGGAACTCGTTGCAAAACTCGATTTTTTCAGCACTCTTTGTATTTATCCAACTCGGCAAGCCTCGTAGGATAAATGTACAACTCGTGCTGAAAAAATCAACTTTTTGCAACTCGTTACATAAATAACTATAAAAATAATTCTGTTTTCTAGTCAATAATTTATAAGCTGATCCTTACTTTGTTGATTCAAGTATATCCACCACACATGTATTTCGCTGTTTCATCCAGAATCGAACAATATACCCCATTAAAACGGTTAACGATCAAAACAACCAACATCGCCAAGGCGTCCTGTCTTCTGCAATGAACTGCGACGAACAAACTTCAACGCACCACACATCCAAAGTACCTGAAGATTGCGAAACTGAGATATCATAATCGATATGTTCGCGGATTGTGTTCAATTCCACTCGGCTGCCCTGACGTCCGAGTAGGTATTCTGCACTAACTGGCCAAAGTCCTCACAGCTCCACAAAGTCTGTCCTCGCGAGACCGACTGGCTGTCCCGGGTCCAAATCGTGAATGAATGAATCTTCTTGCTGGACCCGTGGCCTGATGAATGGAATCCGCGGTGCTGCAGCACCGGATAAGACGACAAGGCACCAAACGAGCCGCAGAGCACACGTTGTTTTGCGCATACCGGTCCATTTACTGGAGCCTGACCAGGCCAGGCCATCTGCGCGCGAAGGGGGAGAATGTTTCCCAATAACAGAAATTAATTGCATAAATTTTATTTACTTTAACCGCGCCCGTGTACCGAATGTAAGCCGGATTGCATCTTCTCCGCTTCGGGCATGACATTTCGGATCGTTCGATTTTTGGGCACAGATTTTGGATTTGACGAGGATATGTTGCTTGAAAATACCTGCAAATATGTAGGGGGATTAGGGGCATAATGGACACCCGGGGCGAAATGAACACCCCTGTTTTTGCCGAAACCGTTGATTTTTATGTAAAACTTTCAATGCATAAGTGTAAAGGAACAAGTCATGGTTCTATTTTTCAAAAGTAGATTTTATATTCTTTCAAAATAACCAAAATATCATTGAAATTGAAGTGTGTTCTTCATATGGTGGATTTCTTACAATTTCGAAGCAGCAGCAAATAAGGCATTACGAGTGATTGAGTGTGTCCACCATACAAACAAGTGTATTGTTAGCTTATCTACATGTATACGTAGATTTAGCAATGGATGAAGTATTATATTTTTGATCAGAACACACTGAAAATAGCAATTTCAATGTTGTAGTCTATTCGGGGCGAAATGAACACTGGCAATTTTGAATGGATGTACGCGCGTTGCATACTGTTGGGCGTTTTAGAGAGTTTGAAAAATTCAATCCGATTAGTTTAGCCTAAAATTTATATAATTAACTTTGAAGTTGCGTAAGCTCGTCTAAGATGGTGTATTATATATGTGGTATTGATCTCCGTTGGAAAATTACCTAATTGGTCGATATTCTCAAAGATACAGCATAAAATATGCAGGGGTGTCCATTATGCCCCGATGGGTGTCCATTTCGCCCCGTACCTTTCCTGCCAGCCCCAAAAAACACACGGTTTTCAATTCATTATTTCTTCACAATAATGACATTCTACCAGCTGTAAATGATTGAAATACGTAGGAAACAAATTGAAGTTGTAAGCCAACTGATAATATGTTAAGTTTTTGTCTGTTATACAGGCCTAACATACTCATTTGCTTAGGGTGTCCATTATGCCCCTAATACCCCTAGTTCTATTTTTTGGGCAGCAATTAGATTAATATGGTGCCATCTGGAGTTCGCTCTAAAAGTCCGTGGCAATCACTCTGGAAGTCTAGGAGCTTCGCATAAGAAGTTGCTAGGAATGTCAGGACCTCCTCTGAGGAGTTTTTGTATTCATCACTCCTTCTTTGCTTCACAAAGCGTGGACATTCCATCGTAGTGCATACACGGTACATGCGTTCCAGAGTTTGTGCCAATATTTACTACCTAAAGCTCCCATGACCCAACAATACCTGTGTCAGGTAAAAATCTGCCTTGGCATAGGACCTGCTCGTCCACTTGGTCACCCTCTTTCTGAGCCCTTTACTTTTGCTGAAGGAGTCCCAAGCTCTTTGACGTCTTACCATTGACGACGTTCTGGTGGTCTGCTGATCACATTTATTGTCATGTAGCTCAAAGCGCTCATCGTCATTCACTACGACTAACTCTATTGGTATCATGCCCGCTAGCATGCATACCGCATCTTTAGAGTGTACTGACTCCCTGCGATGGTCCCCCTTAGGCACATCGGCCTGTGTGTGCTCTCTAGCCAATTAGACCTGTGCGCCGACTTTATTTTGCTCGGCGGCGGCGTGAGGGCCATTTTCGGCCGGCGGCGGCGGCGTCATCGGCGTGACCAAAATTTGACAATAATTTTAATATTGGCAAAGCGAAAAAGTTGTCATTACGCTCTTGAATTTATAGTCTGAGCTTTTTCATGACCATTGATGACATAAACTATTACGTTAAAATAAGTTTTTTATTTCTGTTCGGGTCCGTCACTGCGTGATTAGACCTTTTGCGATTTTTTTACTCATTCGTTTATTTGGAAGGCTTGGACGCCACAGCCATCAAACAGAACTAGTTGAATAACAGTTTTTTAAACTAAAGTTTGCTCAAGACTCAAGAGTTATTTTTGTTACACTTCCGTACAGCTAAAATGTTTGTTGGGATGGGCATAAATGAGCCGAAATGATTTGTACATTGTTTACATTTATCAAATTTTTAACTGCCTCAATACTATATTGGTTTGAGAACCCGAAGTATTCGCGACTGTTTCGAGATTAGGGATAACAATTATTTATAATAGGAAAGGAATATTGACACATTACCGGTATCCTTAGTGTAATGAATGTTGCATTACTCCATTACAAATGAAGGGCAATGAAATATTGATTTTGCTACAGTTTTTTGTTTTGTTTTCTCAGAATCTTCAGATTCTGATTTACACTAAGGAATCCTCGAATGATTTCAGGGAGGAATCTCAGAAGGGATCCTAGGTGCCTGGAAGAAACTTACGAAGAAATCCATGAAGAAAATTATGGACTAATCTCTGCAGGAACTGCTGTATGAAACCCTGCAGAAACTTCTGCGGGAATCTCTGGTGGTTCAAGATTCTCTTTTAGAGATCTCTGCAGAAAATTCTGAAGAAATCCCTGATTGAAGTTGTCGAGAAATTTCCGAAGGAAATCTGGGACGAATCATCGAAAGAAGTTCCAAGAGGATTCCTCAAATTAATTCTAGCAGGAATCCCAAGGGAGTTACAGCAGGAATTTCCAAAGAAATTCCAGGAGGAATCCCCGACGGAATTCTAGCGGGAATTTCTAAAGATATTCGAGAAGGAATCTCCAAAGGATTTCAAGGAGGAATCAACAAAAAATATTGAGAAGGAATCTCTGAAGGAATTCCAGCAGAAATCTCTGATAGATAACTAGGAGGAATTTCCGGAAGAATTCCATGAGGAATCCTCGAAGAAATTTCAGGAGGAATCTCATAAGGTATTCCAGCAGGAAACTCCGAAGGAATTCTAGGAAGAATCCCCGGAGGAACTCTAAGACGAATCCCCGGAAGAATTCTAAGACAAATTCCCGGAGGATTCTAGGCGGAATCCCCGGAGGATTTCCGTGAGGTACCTTCGAAGGAATTCTAGAAGGAATCTCCGAAGAAATTCGAATAAGAATCACCTTAGGAATTTCAAGATGGAATCCCGAAGGAAATCCAGAAGGAATCCCCGACAAAACATCAGGATAAAGCTCCGCAGGAAGAATCCTCCAAGGAAGAACCGCTCAAAAGAAACCCCCAAAGAAAGTCTAAGAGGAATCCCCGAAATTACTCTAGGAGGAATCCCCGAAGGAAATCCAAGAGAAATCCCCGACAGAATTTCAGGAGAAATTCTCGAAAGAATTCTACGATGAATCACAGAAAGAATTCCAGAAAAGAGAAATCACCAAAGGAATTCCAGGAGTAATCCCCGATTAGGAGAAATCCTCGAATGAATTTAAGGAGGAATCCGCGAAAGAAGTCTAGAGAAAATCCCCGAAGAAATTACAGGAGAAATCACTGCAGGAATCCCAGAGGTGACCTCAGAAGGAACTCCGGGAGGAATCTCCGAAGGAATTACAAGCGGATTCCTCAAAAAGAAAACCCAGAAGGAATAATAAGATGAATCCCCATAGGAAGTGGAAGAGAAATCTCCAAAGAAATATAAGAATTAATCCTCGAAGGAACTCTTGAAAGAATCTCCCAGGAGGAATTCACAAAGGAGTTCTAGAAATCAGCGAAGAAATTCAAGAAGGGAATCCCGAAGGAACTCCAGGAGGAGTGATTCCATGAGGATTTTTTGAAAGAATGAACGGCAGAATTTCTGAAGAAAATCTAAGAGGAATCACCAAAAGAATTCCAGGAGGAATCCCCGAAGGAATTCCTGGAGGAATCTACGACGGAATATCAAGAGGAATCCCCGAAAAAAAATCCCAGGAGGATTTGTTGAAGGAAGTCCGGGAGGAATCCCAAAAGAAATTCCAGATTTTCATTTTTTAAGAAATTCGAGAAGAAATCCTCGAAGTATTTCTAGGAGGAACCATCGAAAAATATCCAAGAGGGATCCTCGTAGAAATTCCATGAGAAACCCCTGAAATAATTCTAGGAGAAGCTTCCGCAGGAATTCCAAGAGGAAATCCCAAAAGAACTCCAGGAGAAATCTCCGAAAAAACCGAAGAGAAATTCCCTTAGAAGTTTCAGGGGAAATCCCCGAAGGAACTCTAGAAGGAATTTAAGGAGGAATCTTCGAATTAATTCCATGAGGAGTCCCCGAAAAAATCCCTGAAGGAGGTACAGCAGGAATATGCGACGGGATTCCTGGTAGAATTCCTGGAGAAATCCCCGAAGAAATGGAAGGAGAAATCCCTGCAGTAATCCCGGGAGGGAATCCATAAAGGAAAACTGGGAGGAATCTCCGAAGGATTTCCAAGCGGAATACTCGAAGGATTATCTAGAGGGATTTCCATAGGAAGTCCAGGAAAAATCTCCCAAGGAATTCCAGTAGGAATCCTTGGAGGAATTCTATGAGAAATCACTGAAGCAATTCCAGAAGGAAATCCCAAAGGAATTCCAGAAGGACTCCTGAAGGAATTCCATGAGGAATCACTGAAGCAAATCCAGGAAGAATCTCAGAAGAAATTCTAAGAGCAATCATCAAAGTAATTCCAGGAGGGAACCCCGAAGAAATTTCAGGAGAAATCCACGTTAAAATATCAGGAGAAAGCCCCGAAAGAATTTCAGGAGGAACCCATGAGGGATGTCTAGGAGGAATACCCGAAGAAATTCCAAAAAGAATCCCCAAAGGAATTCCAGGAGCCATTCCTGAATGAATTCTAGGAGGAATCCCTGAAGGAAATCCAAGAGGAACCCCTAAATGAAGTGCAGAAGAAATCCCTGGAAGAATTTCATGAGGAATCCTGGTGGATTCTCCGAAGGAATTCTAAGAGGAACCACCAAAGAAATTTAATGGAATATTAGAAGGAATCCCCGAATGAATTTCAGGAGGAATCCTCGAAGGAAGTCAAGGAGGAAACCCAGAAAGTAAATCTAGGAAGAATGTCCGGAGGAATTCCAAGAGGGATCCCCGTAAGAATTACAGGAAAAAAGCCAGGAGAAATCCTCGAAGGAAGTCCAGGGGAACCTCTGAAGGAAGTCTAAGAGGAATCCCAGAAGAAATTACAGGAGAAATCCCTGCAGGGATTCCAGGGGAATGCTCGAATGAATTCCGGTAGGAATATCCACAGGATTTCCAGGCGGAATCCTCGAAGGATTTTCAGCGGATCTTTCCGGGTAGGGGGTAGAATTTGCAGGAGGTATTCTCTAAATAATTTTATAAGGAAATCCGTGAAGAATTTTTGTAGAAACTCCATGAAAGATCACTCAGAATATCCTGGAGAAATACCTGATTATAATCCTAAGGGGATTATTGAAGGAACTCCTAGAAGATTCCCTGAAGGTACTCCTGTAGGAATTCCTGAATGAGCTTCTGGAGAAATCTCTGATGTAACTCCTGAAAGCATCCGTGAGTCTTCCTGAAAAAAATCAATCTCAATCTTCAATTTGAAAGAACCCCAGAAGAAGAGAACTTCTCGAACAATCCCTTAAGGATATCCTGAAAAAATCTTGGAAGGAATCACTGTATAAACTGCTGGGGTGATCCCTGAGTTCTACTGGATCTTCGTATAAGATTCTCTGAAGGAACTTCTGTAGGAATCCCTGAAGAAATTCAGCAGGAATCTCCGAAGAAACTTCTGCAAGAATCCCTGAAATTCCTGGAGGAATCTCTGATGGAACTCTTGGAAATAACTGCTGTAGGAATTTCTTATGGTACTTCAGAAGGAATCCCTGCAGGAACTCCTAATCTAATTTCTAAAGACCTCCTGCGGGAATTCCTGAAGAAATTTCTCACGGGATTCTTGTTGGATCTTCAGGTGGCATTTATGAATCCTCCTGAAAGAATATTTAAAGGGACTTCTAGAAGGATACCTGAACGAACTCCCGTTGAAATAGCTTAGGGAACTTCTGAAATAAATCATAATGAATACATGGAGGCATCCCTGAATCCTCCTGGAGCTTTTAGGGAAACACCTGAGCGAACTCCTGGAAAAATCACCGAATGCTGGAGCAATCCTTGAAGAACTCCTGAAAGAATCTCCGAAGGATTATCAGGAGGGATTATTGAACAAATTCCAGGAATTTCTGATGGACCTCTTGGATGAATATCTGAGGAAATTCCTGGACTAGATACTAGAGAAACTCCTATAGGAATTCCTGAAGGTACTCTCAGACTAATTACTGAAGGACCTCCTATGAGAATTCCTGAAGGATCTTCTGGATGAATCTCTGATGTGTCTCTAGTAGGCATCCCTGAATTCTCCTGAAATAATTTTTGAAAGTACTCCTGTAGAGATCTTCTGATAAAAAATTATCTTGTAGGCATCCCTGAAGTTTTTTTTTGAATAATCCTAGATGGATCTCCAGAAGGCATCACTGAATCCTTCTGGAAGATTCTCTGAAGAAACATCTGGAGAGATGTGAATGTGTGTTCTAAGAGTTGAGAAATTAATTATTATAATGAAACTTTTATGATAGTGATCGTGAGGTTTTTTTTATCCCAACTTTATATAAACTAAATTTTGTTCGTGCACTGATCACCGGCGCGAAAAATGAAAATCGGCGGCGTGACAAACAGCGGCGTATGGCGCGCCGCCGATACCTCGGTCGGCGTCGGCGTGGGACAAAAAGTGTCGGCGGCGGCGGCGTGGCGCGGCGGCGCACAGGTCTATAGCCAATCCACGTTCGGTTAACCGCTTGCATGCTCGACCACGAAGCGTTGCCATACCGTAGTATGGACACTGCAATGGTCTCAAGGAGCCTACCCTTCCCGTACATATCGCCGAGCAGCTCGAAATCATTCTCCACAACGCCAAGATCGCCGTACTCGTCCTCTTACAGGCGTAGGGTAAATTGCCAATTGTTGCAGTCCCTAAAACCTCGCCAATTGTATCACACTCCATGCTTTTCTTATAAGGTGTGCAATAATTGGCGATTTACCCTACTCGAAATGGCTGTCGAAGTTCAGCTTCTTATCGATCATTCCCCAACTTGTTATAGCGAATGCTTGGATTTGATCGTGCTTGTGTTGAGCCGCGTTCGTTGCTCGGACTAACATTTATTCACTCCCGCCACCACTTCCGTTTTGTGAGAAGGTGCGTTCAAGCTGTTTCGACCTCATCCACTGCTCTACGATACTGATCGGGTGCGCTGAGATCAACGCAACTTACAGTATCGAACCGTTATGGGAGTAATGTCTTCGGCGAATTCTACCAACTTCACACCTGTAGTAATATAATGCCACCGGCAGTTATACGCCGTCGTATTCCGCCATTATGGAATCGGGCCCCAGGATTGATCCCTACACGGAGAAACTCAAGTACCTAAATTTGAGTATTTTCAAACTCTCTTTTGAGTACTTTTTTGTCATCTCTCTCATCCACTCTCTTTGTTGTTGTCAGAGAGCGAAGAGCAAAACAACTCAACTTTGACAGTTCGGTGCGGGAAGCCAAAATTGAGTAAATAGCATTGAACTCAAATTTGAGTATTTTGAACTAGCAGTTGGGTGAAAAAAAACATAGCCGGTAGGTACTTTGCCACACGGCATCAATTGTAATAAACCCACTTCAACATCGCTTCCGAACTCAAATATGGGTTCCCGCACGCAATCCCGAAGTTGGGTGACATAAACTTATATTTGGGTACTGTGTTTTCTCCGTGTACGTTACTCCCACGGTAATATAAACCTGAGTGATGCGGATAGAAACGGTTTTATTTTTCAAGCTAGCTAACACACACCAACACACTCCCGGCACACAGCTTGTAAACACGCACGAGCGTTAAATTTTCTTGCAACCTCCTCTCTCGGCGCGGTTGTCAAATACGCCGTCGCGACGCCGTTCGAAAATGGTAAACATGATTAATCCCCCATGATTCCGATCTTGTTTTCGTATTTAAAGTTTATTGTTTCCCATTCGCGATTGAAATGTTGATCGATATTTGTTACAAAATTAGCTAAAATAGGCTCAAAACAATGTTTATACTTCTCCTCGCTTTCCAGCGTCTTCACAGTGGCAAATGGAGATATCGTGACAACAGTTTTAAATATATCCGCAGCATCTAGATTACAATACTTCTCAATCAATCACACAAGTTCAACAAGGTTCAACATAACCTCAATCTGCAATGTTTGGCTCCCGATGTTTGGCTCCCGCTGAGAGAGCATATTGAGTCAGTCCGCGATACCTAGATATAAACGCTCTTCTCGCTGTATTCATTGTCATATAGAAGCACCCTTTTCAGGAAACAGCTCTCTATGATACACAAAAGCTTTCCAGGACTCCCACGTGTTTCCACGTCTGACGTAACAACCGCGCAACAGTGGATTTCTCTAAGCTTTTTCTGGAGGGCTACCATACCATTTTGGTTATCGCGTTCACCGTCGACTGTGCCTTTCGGAATCCAAACTGGTTGCCTAATAGTCCAGAGACATGTGTCCTCTCGGCATAGACCATCAACTTTGACACGATAACCTGCTTAATCACCTTCTCAAGTGGTATCCAGCGGGCATATTGGTGTGTACACCGAAGAGTCACCAGATGGCTTCTCATGTTTTGACAAAGCAACAAGCCTTTTCCACCTCTCCAATCGCTTTGATTTAGGAACCTCTAGATAGCCATCCTGAACCCGATTTTTAATTTCCACCTTGAATTTTGTCACCTTGGCAACCTGATTTGCCTCTGGCCTCCCGGAGTTCCTTCTAAGATTTCTATTTTTTTTTTTAAATTCTGATCTGAAATTGAGTTCTTTCTGACATTCATCTATTAGTTGGGTCGTCTACCTTCTTCTCAGATTCCTTGAGGATCTCTTTCTGGGTTTTCGCCAGAGATCCTAGGGTAATTTTCCAATTGTTGCACGGTTAAAAACTTACCTATTGTTGCACACTCCATGTTATTCTTATGGGGTGTGCAACAATTGGCCGTGCAACAATTGGAAAATTACCCTATATCTTCTCCGAAAGTTCCTTCACGAGGAAGGAGGGCATACTTTGAGGAATTCCAGGAACAATTAATGGGGGAATCTCAGAAGGAATACCGGGATCAATTCTGGTAGTAACGAAGGAATCTCAGGGGTAAATTTCGAGGAAATCCTAAATAAGCCTTGCGAAGAATCTCATAAAGAGCTAAAAAAATTGCTGGAAGAACCGAGAATGGAACTCTTAAAAAATTCTAAGGGGGAATGCCTGGGGAATTCTTGGGAAGATCCCAGAAGCAAATAATAAATTACCCATGAAATTACCACACTTCTCAATGCAAACTACATTTTGAATTTAACCACACTACACATATTTACAAGCCACATATCGAGATCCCACATTAATTCCCGCAAGTCCACTGGAAGTTTTCCCAGACCACAATCTAAACATCTTACCCCGAATCTCAAAAATCAGGTATACCTAGGAACCCAACCAACAGCTATGAGTTGGCACGTCAGTACGCTAGGAAGCGAATACAGTATGGACGGCAACAGGAAATTCGGCAACTAAGGGACGAATCATCTACAGTGTCCCATCCCGTTAAGCTTGGGGGTTTGAGATGAGACCAAGAGGGTTTCTTGGGGTTTCAGGGGGTCCAAAACATGGAGATTTCAGGCGTTTTTTTGGGGGGGGGGGGGGGGGGAAGCACCAGGAGTATTACCGAGGGGATCTTAAAAGGGGAGAGGGGTTGGTTTGAAATCTGTCCTAGAGCGGTTAAAGGTTTTTCAGATGCGTTACAAGAGGTTCAAGAAGCGTTTTCAGAGAGGTTCTGGGAGCTCTGGGAACCCTGCGCACCTGGGAACCCCGGAAACTATCATGGAATCCTCTGAGCTTTGAGGTTTCCCCTCCTTTGTTTTGTTTCCGTTATATGTGCGGCCTCAACGACGACCTGGAAAGTATCTACCTTTTTAGAAACCAAATAACATGGTCGATCACTTGCAGTGTACTTCACAAACCTGTTCAACATTACTTTCTTCAACAATTCTCCTTCGCTGTCCAGCAGGCATAAGGGCTGATACGCTTATGGATCCCCGGGGGATTTGTCGAATTCGGTAATAGCACTTGTTTGTGCAAGTGCACTACTACTACCCCAGCATTGTAAAACCTGAGCCCTGAGAAACGTAAGAAATATCAGTTACTCCTATACCTCCGCCATGGCAGGACGGTCAATTATAATCGTCTTTTTGTATAAACTATCACAGCGTAGGAAGAAATATCCAACCCGTGCGCGATCATAATATGATCCTGGTCACGGCACCATATTATGATCGCGTACGGGTGGGATATTTCTTCCTACGCTGAGATATTTTATACAAAAAGACGATTACAATTGACCGTCCTGTCATGGCGGAGGTATAGGAGTAACTGATATTTATTACGTTTCTCAGGGCTCAGGTTGTACAATGCTGGGGTAGTAGTAGTGCACTTGCACAAACAGCACTTATTTCTGACGTTTCTACGTGCATCAGAAGGCTTCTTTCGTCGATGCATTTCTGCAGCGTGGTCCTAAATATAGCAGCTGATAGGATCGCCATGTTTTGAGGACCAGCCCAAGTAACAATTCCATCGCTGATTGGTTTTGTTTGATTTTTATTAGGGTTTTATCACAGCAACTATCAAAACTCACAGTTTTATGACTACTTTTAAGAAAACCATATGTGGAATGTTTTATAGTATACTTTGAGATATTCATAAAGCCAGATTTTAAGAGTATTCTGGCATTCATTATTACCACAATAAAACTGTTCAAACTCTCAACAGATGGCGATCCGTTCGATTAGTAACGACATCTTTTGGTGGAAAAGCAGAAACTGCGACACTGTTAGGCTAATCATAAAAGCAAACTTGCTTTTATTTTATTTTATTTTCGCTAATTTTGGTCGTCGCCATATTAAAGAATTAGTTGACGTGAATGGAAAATAGTTAATTTTGCTCAATTTTAAGCAATGAATTGATAGTTTGCCGCCGTTTCCATAACATGCTCATATAAATAAACTCTTTCAGCTGAGTTTTCTTGCGATTCGAGATAGTTTTACTAAATTAACAAATTGATTTATTTCATTCCAAGATGATAATATTCATTATTTTTGAAGCGCATTAATTACACTAGTTTACAGCATTTTTGAACTCGGTAAGCTGATGATCATTTTTGGTGTAGAATCATGCCCTGAGTTCGAAAACGCGAAAGAAAAAAAATTACAGTAGAGCGGATTTTTTTTCGACTTTCCATACAAGGTTGATGATTTGAAATCGATTTTTGTTCTATTTTTAAGCAAAGCCGCTTACTTCAAACATTTCATTCTCCGTATCAATGCTCCGATTGAGCTTAAAATTTTACTGTAACTCGCCTACATATGATATGTCAAATATCCGTCGAGAAAGAATTTTTAAGTTGGTTTTTTCTTATTGAAAAAAATACTTTTCTTTAAAAAATTTAGGGAATTTCGCTAAAATTTAAGGAGATCGTCCGTAAAACAAGCCAATATCTTGAATATCATCAAGCTGACGCAAAACCTGTATTCAGATGATCGAATGGTATTGTATTCAGCTTTTAATTTATGGAAAAATGTTTAAAATTGGTTGAACGAAACACAATATATTTTAATTTTAGTAAATTACATATTTTGAAAAGTTGCAAAACTCGATATTGAGCTAAAACTCAAAAACTGTTCTACTTAAAATTTTTTTAAGGTCGGTTTCGAAATCAGCACTAAATTGTGCTTCAAAAATTGTGGTCGTTGACAGAAGTTCACGACTTTCGATTTATTTTGTAAACTTGTGTTATATGTTTCTGCAACCCCAATATTCACGGTAAAATTGAATGCGCATAAGCCTACCACCACAATAAATACTAAAATATTTGTTTGAAATTATCTCTTTCTACTTACGAAAGATGTGTGCTCCTGAACTTTACGTGACATCGAAGAAACTTTTCTGCATCTTGAGGTGTCATTGTTTTTTGTTAAAAAAAAAAACAACAACAACAATCATCATAACCTGTGTTCGTGAATGGAAAATTTTTCAACAAAGTTTTAAAACACTTTTATTGCTACTCTTATTGTGGTTTGCAAAACCTCTCCAAGAGTGGTCCACTTAGCCGGAAGCTGCTCTTAAAGAGGTTATCAAGAGGTTTTGATGTTTAAATCAGTTTTATTGCAAGTTTCATTAAATTAGTCATGAAGATCTCTTATAGAACAGAACAAAACATAAAATGTTACTTGGGAGATGAGGGATTCCAGGGGGCCATAACGCATTCTTCACTTTTAACCAGTGTGTGGATTTTTATCGCGAACCACTGAATGGTCCATGCTCAGCAAGTGATACATTCGCGATTGTAACATTTCATGAACCAACATGCTCGGGAACGCTCCCCGAAATGCTGTTCATTCTCTTGCCCGGTTCGATACGAGAGCGCAATCAAGAGAGAAGATGCTCGATGACGCTAATGAAAGCGATGCATTCGGTAAGAATATTTTATTGTCATAATTCTTTTTTTATTGTGACTACACAACCTGCAACGTCATGAATACAGTTAAATTAAATAGTATTTCACGTTTTTAAAGCGAAAACGCATTAAATACTGATGAAAATAACGATTATTCACAGTTGCCCCAAGCCAACGATGAGCGATCATCGGTAAGTGTTACACTTAGCGATGCCCGCTCATCGCCGCAGCTTGTTTATATCGGAGTATCCTCTTTGTGTTCCTTCGTGAACCATGCGACTCGACGAGAGAACATACACCGCTTGGTAATTGAAACAGAACCAACAGAAGGGAAGAAAAACTGCCGAGTGGTTCACTGATCACTTTTTCGTCCAAACACTGCTTTTAACGTCTTCGCTATCTCAATGTGCTCTTTATTAGTAACTTCTGCTTCTTTACGTTTCCATGGAGCCGTTCATAAACCACGTAGACTTTTTGGAGGGAGGGGGGGGGGTCTGGCCAAAGTCTACGCTCCATACAAATTCCAAAATTTTTGTATGAACAAAAGTCTACGAGGGGGGATGGGGGGGTCTGAGATGGCCAAATTTTAGTTTACGTGGTTTATGAACAGCCCCCATACAGCGTGGGA
Organism: Aedes albopictus; assembly: GCF_035046485.1. NCBI lineage: Eukaryota > Metazoa > Arthropoda > Insecta > Diptera > Culicidae > Aedes > Aedes albopictus. The sequence goes on along the minus strand of NC_085136.1, from coordinate 237,391,126 downwards.
GGCTGAACCATGGGTTTGTTATGTGAGAACAGCCCATCGACTATAATATCCTTCAACTTCTCCAAGCAGCTTTCACTCGGCATGACTGGACCTCTGATTCTCGACAAAACAACTTAGGCGTCTCTCCAAAGGATCATAGGATCATGCTTCGTTGGAGTAGTCCCCTCGTTCGGTCTATCTCAACGTAAACCAAAAACTCAAACTAACACGCAAAACTATATATCGGAATGGCTATGCGCCAAACAACTGTAACATTTTGATTCAATTTTGGCACTTTGGAGCATTAAAATTTGGTGTAAATGTCATTTTGTTTAGCTTTTGTAAACGCCATGATTCTTCGGCTTAGTGGGTAGTCTATACACATGATCATAAATGGTATGATTCTGGAACATTTCGAATTGACTTTTCAATAACTGAACATTTGATGCGACGGTCAAAGATGCTATTTTGAACTTGTGTATTTTTTTTCAACGAATAATAACTATTTTACAAATTGAATGTGGGCCGAATATTGAGGACATTTTTTTCACTTTGTACCCAAATCTTGGCCCATCAGTAAAATGACGTCAACAACATTGCTGGCGTAAGAACCAGAAAGGACGAACAGGAAGAAAGATTTTGTGTGCGGTGACTGTAAAAATATAACACAATAATAGGGTTGCGTTGTTTTCGTTACTAAGTTAAGAAAGAACTTAGTTTAAGTGATTTATTTATAGTTTTTTGAAAACTTGGCTCCGAAAATGTAACTTAAAAGTAAGATTGGTGAACAAACAGAGATAATACTTCAGCAGAAATATTGAAAAAATGAAATAATAAGTGGTTCTAGTGCATAGAAAGCAATAGGCCAACGTTGTATCCACTAATAAGCCAATTTTTGTACCATAGACCATCGTTGAATACCATCGCATGGATTTTTTTTTCAACTTAATAAAGTAAATTCTTGAATGTTTACGTTAGTTTACTTCCAATTTATTAAACATGCATTGCCTAGAGTGTGTAATAGGGTCAGCATATTATTGCTAGTGCTATTAACTCATGAGTTATGGTTAAAATTGTCAAGGCGGCTTGCAAATTAGGCCAAGGAATGGTACATATACCCTATTTGTCTTATGACAGAGCTCGTTCAGACAGACTTGATTGCTGAGCCTAATTGCCTTGTGGATGGCAGCTATTGCCGTCTTAATTCCCGGTCTGCGTACTTCTCTCTCTGCGTTTGTTCGGACCCACTGCACCCATTTCCTAGCACGAAGACATTTAGCTTGGAGTTTAGCTATTGTTGCATTCCACCAGTATACTGAAACGTCGACAAATCCTTGGTTGTCTGCTTTTCCTCAGCACGAACTCTTCACACGCCCTAGACAGGATTGCTACTAGCTTCTCCGCACTCACAGGCTTTGAAAGGTTGTGCTTATATAAAACCAATTTCACGAACAGTTAGGTAAGGGATACCTTCCGTATGTCCAGGTACGCATGACCATTTTTTCTTTATCAGACACCTAGTTGCCATCAGTGTCTAAAAAAATCAGCCCAATGATGTTCAATCAGTGCGAAAACGAACACAAATAAACGAATGCAGTCTACCACCAACATGACGCCGAGAATGAACATGACAAAGAGAAAGCAAGACAATGAGCGCGACGCCTCGTAGTGTAATCAACGGTAGCTGAAGTTCTGTTTTGATCTTCAGCCCGAGCTCGGTGAATATGAATTTGAATTTTTTAATTTGGAAATGACTTTTTGTGATTTTAGGCATTTAAGGCACGTAAATGTCGATATGTTGCCCTAATTATATTTATTATGCTTGCTTTAGATGAATGGTACGCACCAGCAGTACTTTTTGCTTCTAAATCGTGTTTAAACAAAAAAAAAATCAATTGAATATGAATATGCTGACTTTGAATATCAGTGGGTGGTTTAAATTCAGAAGACAGCGAGGTAATGAATTTTTAATTGCTCGAACTTCAGAGAGTGGCACACAGGTTGTCAAGACGATAATCAAAACAAAAACAAATCTACGACGCAGGAGCCACTGGGCGTCGGTGCGGATGACTGTAATTTGATAAATTAAGACACTGGTTGCCATCCCTATATAGTCGCCTGGTATTCTGTACGGCTTTCAGATGATAACATCACACCTCGAATATCTTACTGAATGGCACAACAGTTGTTGTGCTGCGTTGCAATAATGGTTTAGATTTATTTGTGTTACCCTACCTCGATTTGGACGCTACCGGCTGTTTGAAGGCCGCACATTTGAGACTGCAATCCCTAGAAAAGCTCCTAAGTTCAGCTAGACACACCTAGGACCGCATGAAACGCCCTTGAACCTCTCCAAAGCGCCCCAGAGATACCTTGGAGCCCTCCTGACACCCGTTGATACCCACTAAACCGCCCCTGAGGCCATGGAACACCTTGAAATGCCCCAGAGATCTCGTACTCCCTGAAACCATCTGGGTTCACATAATATGCCCCTAAGCAGAGATGTCCATATCCTCAGTGTAGGAAAGAGAAATAGAAAAAATACACCACTCACGCTGTGCATCCCAACAGGAGCCCGTCTCTTATACCTATGTGGATCCACCACTTCGATTTGAATGCGCGCAAGCTTGATGGGTAGAAATAAATCTCTTAGCTCCCTGAGAACTAGGCCACATAACAGTGCGGTGAGAGCGCTTTCCGCTGAGTGTAAAAAATTACACGGGCGCGCACTCCAGTGATGTTTTTGCGCCAGACTGCGCGCTGCGGTGAAACATCGGAGAGTTCTCGCCCCGGTGACACCATGGTGGTGATTCGGTGGCTGCTGGGTGAAAACACGGGAGAGCGCGCGAGAGCGATGCGCGCGAAAGAGTGAGCCACACTCGATCCAAGGCGAACGAGCAAGATCATACGCTAGCGCTTTGTCTACACGCAGAACTCGATGTACACAGCGCAACGAGTAACTTTCACGCAGCGACCGAAAAGACAAAAGAATTTTCACGCAGATTTGTGTAACACCGGATCAACACAAAAAATGTGCTGATCCGGTGTTACACAAATCTGCATGAAAATTCTTTTGTCTTTTTGCTCGCTGCGTGAAAGTTACTCGTGCGCTGTGTTGTTTCATTTAAGGGTGTACCCATCACCCAAAAGAAGAGAAACTGGCTTCTTGGTGTGGTGAAAAATGTTCCTATCCCCAGTGTGGTCGATGAACTGACGCCCTAGTGAATCGCTAAGGTGAAATGCCATCTCTGCTCCTAAGACCCTCTGAAGCGCCCTTAAGATCCTCTGGAACACTCTTGAGTCCCACGAAGGGCCCCTCCTATAGGGTGTCCCAGAAAGTATGGGCACAACTTTGCAGCTCTGCCATTTGGGAATGGATCCTGCCTTAATATGTTAACATCAAATGCCAATCATTAAAATTTGCATTTAACACTTTGTTTGAAAGCGATAGAACATTCCCTAAAAGACCTTTTAAAGCTTCTGCACAAATTGCTATATTTTTCAATAACATCGCTTAACAAATTGTTTCCTACGCATGAAATTAAGCTCGATAAAATTTTCAAAAAATATTTCCGTGTATTTTCATATGCGTATCTATTATACAAACCTTAGTTTGAATTGACAACATATGCTTTTGAACCTGAAAAATGAATTTAAACACCAAAATCGATATTTTTGAAAACCCGTTTTTCTGATAGTTGAAGACAAGCTTCTGGATATATATCACAACATACAGAAAATATCATTTTAATTTCACTATAAGTAAAATAAATGCCCCAGCTTTATAAAGTGTAGATTAAATTATTTTTATTCTCGTTAAAACATGTTTAAAAACTCGAATGTCTGTGGGCAAGTCTTATCCAGAAATAGAAAAGGCGAATTTTCCAGTTTTCTCAAAATTCTGATATACCCGTGCGTACGGGCAAAACATATTTTTATAAATAAATTCAATCAACCATCTGAGGAAACATGTTTTCGAATATATTATGTGAAAAAAAAAATATTTCGAATTCGGATATTTGGCAAAACCGTAAAAAAGTAGTTTGTGCAAAACTTTTGAAAGATGTTTTTTCATTTTAAACATTCTGCATACAAAATCCCTTTTTAATGTATAATCTCTTTACAGGTATCAATTAAAATACCTTGAATAAAAATACAAAAATATAAAAATTGTTGTTTGTTAAGAAAATGATTGTATTTTCGCTATACAAAGTTGTGCCCATACTTTCTGGGACACCCTATAGTACCTCCTGAAGCTTCCTGGGACACCCTAAAACGCTCCTGAGACCCTTTGGAACCCTACTGTCACACTAAGAACTCCCCAGGCACCCCCTAAAAGACACCTGACACCTCATGGTACCCTTTGAGTCCTCATGAAACGCCCCTGAAATCTTCATGTTTTCCTATGAAACCCCTGCGACCTCCCTAAGCACCCCTGAATCGCGCCTGGTACCTCCTGAAACCCTCCTGAGACCCCTTGAAACAACCCTAAAACTCCTTGAAGCACCCCAGAGGTTTAGGGGTCTATTATCCTGATTTCTATAGGATCCCCTGAAATGTTCCTGAGAATCCTGAGAATCTCGTGATCTCTCTGCAGCTCCTCGGAAGCACCCCTTAGACCTCCTTTAACCGCTTCGGATCTCCGGAAACGCCCACGTGTTCCCAATGTGTGAGTGCATGTAAACTTAGCCGCCGACTGTGTTTGGTTTTTGTGCGCCGAATAATCCTTGTTTTCTACGCGTATTCGATTGCTTTATCTCATCGCACGACGATAACTGCTGTATCAACGGCCTTCGGAGAAATGTACGATAATTGATCGATACTACCGTAATTGTTTCAGTCATTTGGTACCCGGTGGATGCCATAGCGAAACAAAAGCTTGTTGTGCTCGTTCGTCACGTTCGTATTGTCCTCATACTTGCATAGTTAGCAACATTGTCAAAAATAGGGTGTACCAAAATGGACCAAAAGTGCCATAAATGCGGAAATAGTTGTGAACCCGGGGAAATCGTGGTCGTATGTGAAAGTTTTTGCGAATGCATTCGAAGTTTCCACTCACAGATGAAGAAGCTGGAGGTTGTCTGCATCGAAACATGATGTTCATGTGCGATGATTGTCGTGACTTGATTGAAAATATACACTTTCTTTCTACCATCAATGCAGTGAAAAAAGTTCAAACGCCAGTTGAAAAGGAAGTTATCTCCTTGAAAAACGAAATTGCAAGGATGGGTGAAATGATGAACCATTTGAATGAACCGGTAGATTCGTTTATGAATGCACCTCCATCATCAAATGCTGCTGAATTATCGCAATCTCCACTGTCATCGACGAAAATTGTGTCCTACGTGCCGAATGCCAATTCTATACATATTCCGACCGAAACAGATGAAGCTTTGAAATCTTCTAATTGGCCAAAGGGAATAAGCATCCGTGAATTCAGGGATCGCTCAACGGCAGCCTGGAGACCCGATCGTTAATGCTGACCAGCCGAGCTTCAAAAATTCTGTTTCATTGGATAGTTTGTGTACATTATGATGTATTGTTAATTATATGAAGTGTCGTCGTTGAAAGTATTGTATGCGCGTATTTGTAGTTCTTTGTTGCACATTATTTAGTTTTAAGTACAGTCTGTACAGTATTTCACTGAAGACAAGGTTAAATTATTATTTTTTGTTTCTATGACAAATAAATAAATAAATAAATATACGCCCCTGGATTCCCTGACACTTCTTTCCTCCTGAACCCACTTAAATGCCCCTGAGACCCATCAAAGGTTCATGAGATTACCATAACATCTGAAATTCCCTGAAACTCTCCTGAGTACTCCTGGGACTCTTTGGACCAACACCGCCCCCCCTCCCTTAACGCCGCTGAGATCTCCTGGACCCCCTGAAGCGCCCGTGAAACTCTCTGGAAACTTCTTTAAATGCTCATGAGATCTCCTGGTACCCTCTTGAAACCTTCTGGACCCTAACACCTCTCTTTGCTCTCTCTCTCTATTAACGCCCCCTGGCCGTCGTTTCCATAGTCACTATACTCGAGTCCGCGGCTAACTGCTGCAGCAATTGCGCGACCTTATAGATATTCAGCTGGGATTCAGATGAAACGCCCAGCATGGTCTGTATTCGCCGTGCAAATTAGGCACTTTCGTACCAAGTTATACTTCACACTTAGTTGACGTGGCCTTTTAACTTTCAAACAGTTCTCAGGGCTTCGCTCACAAAATTCTTCTGGACTCTATTCAGAAGGTCCTCTGGGTTTGCTCAGAAGATTCCTTATCTTTTATAAGTTACATGGATTACACTCAGAGAGTCCTCTGGCCATCCTGGAAGTTTTTTTTAACTTCGCTTTCAAAGTTTTCGGGACTTCACTCAGGATAGTTCTCTTGACTTTATTCAAGCATAATTTCGGAGTTTGCAGAAGAAGTCTTCTGGATTTCGAAATAGATACCTACCTTCTGAACTTCGTCCAGAAAGCCCTCAAAGAGCTTTTTAAATTTCATTCAGGAAGTTCTCTGGACCTCGTTTAGGAAATCTTGCGGAATTCCTCTAAACTTCGTTCAGGGTGGCTCTTGGGTTTCGCTCAGTACGTTCAGTAACCTCTTTAAATTCTCTACACTTCCTTTAGAAATACCTTTGGACTTGGCTTTGGACTTCTAGACTGAGATTAGCCCATCTGTTGGATTTTTCTCTAGAAGTTTTCTGATCTTTTCACAGAAAGACAAGTGGATGGATCTTCTTCTTCTTCTTTATGGCTTTACGTCCCCACTGGGACTGGGCCTGCCTTACTTAGTGTTCTTTGAGCACTTTCACAGTTATTAATTGAAGGGCTTTCTTTGCCTGCCATTGCATGCATTTGTTTATTGTGAGCCAAGCACTATGATACACTATGTCCAGGGAGCTGAGAAAATTTTCCCGACCGGAACGGGAATGGAACCCGCCGTCTTGGCGATCCATAGCCTTAACCACTAGGCTAATTGGAGACCTTGTGGATGGACCTTGTGCATCCCAAGTACATATACGAAAACACGAGCTCATTCCAATGAAAAGCTTATCCTGCACCGTTTACAGCGGGATCATTCCATCCAATTCAATTGAATAAAGATATGGCTGATCTACTTCGACGGTGTACAACCACCAGTTCATTCTCTCTTTTCCCCAAGAAGAGCAACAGCAACATGACTGAACGATGCTCGAAAAAATGCGACTAATAATTTAAACCGAAAACAAACCGCACCAAGCACTCGCCGCAGACCGCAAGACGCACACAGAAGTATGCGTGCATACTTAAGGTCCTAAGGGCGAGACTCGCGGGCGCTATCAGGTGAGCCGAATCGTTTGGCTAACCAGGCAGAGTTCGGCTCCATTCACCGGAAATGGATAATGGATCAGGTCGGGTGTGATTCGGAATAGTGTGGGGGTGCGAGCGAACGTTTGTTTTAAGTGAGTCACTAATGAATTGCTGCCATTTTGTGCGTTGTTCGGAATAGCCTTGGTGCCTTACCGAAACATTCGAAGATTGGACCTCGATTGGAGGTGACACAGAATGCGAAAAAAGGATTGTCCTACCTTTTTATTCAAATGAAATGGAGTCGTACCTACCTATAATGCTGCGTGCTGATGGGAAAATTAACTCCGGAGCGTAGGATGATCGGTGGCTGGAGATATGGCAGGGCACTGGAAGCAAATGTCTATATTTGTAGAAGTACTGAATTTCAAGAATGAAGTCAAGATTTTCCACAGTGCTGCAAGGTAGCAATTGAATTATGTGGCAGCTAAAATACGCCGGCGAAGCTCTCTTCGCCGTCAGTAGCTTCAACCGCGGTGTTTGTAGAACTCAACGACAAACCGCACTTTTAATTAGCTTTGCCAACCATTTCCTCGGCAGCTGACAGAACCTACATAGGAGGTTAGTGCACGCGTTCTTCAGATCTCTTACTCACTCTTTCGGAAGATTTTTATTGGGGCAGCGACAAACTGTCTGTCGTGGAAGACGACGATGCAGCGGCATTCTTTCTTCAGAGCTTGTTCTGCTTCATCAAGAGGACGACGACGATGCTGGCTGATGCTGTCAGTTGTCGGCATGAAGGTTTAATAAAACTAATTAACCTACACAAGACAAGCAGTCTGGTGGGAACATCCCAGCCATTTCGATTCAATTTGTTGACGATTTAGCGCTCGGATTCGAACAATTAGGCTTGACACATTTCTCCTCGTAAAATTCCAATCAATTAGTTAGACCTCATTTGAATGAACCCAAGTCAACGTTTATCCCAAAAAAGAAGTTCAAGGCTTTTAATTGTGATTAATTCAAAATATTGTCATTTTCTCACATTTAAATCTGTTAAATTAAGATAAATTCCGATAAAACCCAAGCATTCCCAGCAAAACAAGCAGACGGACAGCGAATCGAATCGAGGGACATCCGAAAAACGAATTGGAAAACGATATCCGACGGCAAGACGAATCGACTTCCATTGTCGATAAGGCCCCCCGAAGAGAGCTTCGATGGCTCGCGCAGTCGCGTAAGGCTTCATTGAGTGGAAGAATGATGAAGCAAATTAAGAGAATACATTTTTTCACACTCCAATTTAGGTTTTGGGACGATGTTGGATTTTTCATCGTTCTGAAGTAGAGAGAAACCAAGCAGAATTGAAATATAAATTTTTTGCGTTTGAAATTTGACCTGAGAATTTGAACCATTTAGTTAAACTGTTTGATTTATGATCGGTTCTATTCATATTGCACTTAGGTCTACCTTATTTCAAAAACTCTTACCGTTGTAAGCAGGGTACGAAAAACGGATCACGAAAAACAAACGCTTTGTCCTAAGCGGTGCATGTCGGTAACAAAGGCGCTCCGCAACAAACGCATGTCAAGCGATGAGAGCAATAAAACAAATCGCTTGCCATGCGTGTGCCGATATTTTTTCGGCGTTTCTGCTGAAATTTACGATCCACATCGTCGAATTCATGAGCATTTGGACGAATTAAGACTCTTGCCATCCTCAGAGTCGTGTTTCAGTTGTAACACAATGCGAAAATCACGATGTGAATAGAATGAGACAAATTTTCCTACCGATTTTGTTGTGAACAAACTCGGAAGCGATTTTGTCATTATGTATCTGCTAACGAAAAAACAAAGCGTTGTTGCCGTGCCTTCTTTGTTGCCTATTGTTCGCTTGCGGTGCCACATTCTGCGTACACTGGTTGTAATAGATTAGGCCTGCTTCAGGTCCATCCCGAACTTACCCAACACTCTCACTATGTCAATGTAAATATTCTCCGCTGTATTTTTGTCGATCCTTTCTATCATAAACGACTTTTCCTTTCATTACGAATTGGACGTTAAGACATAATATCGACCGTCTTCTCCACGATTTCAAATCTTCCTAAACACACACGAATTATCCATTTATTTGCTCTGAAATGAAGCTCACCCTCCTTGTTTCGACCGCTTCTACAAATGACAAATCATTCTTCCGACTCATATGCCGCTCTTTTAGTCCAATTTTGATTGAGCCAAGCACATCACTCACATATCTTTTAGAAAAAAAGAAGAGCGAAACGGAACCGTCAGTAATCCACCGCACTGCCGAAATGTAAACATTTCGATCCCACACAATTAAATCCACTTTTGCTTCAGTATTCACAACTCTGGTTCTGATACACTTCCAAACTAGATAATCCATCTAAAGAAGACCCTATTAAATTAATGCTTTCCGTAATACTTCTACCCCCAAACAAATTACTCCACCAATATTGACATTTCAACGTTTAATAAATCCGACTAGACAAACAACGATACAAATTGAACCCCTGAAGAAGCTTCCATACAAAGCGAAACGTTGGATGAAAATTTAATCATCGTTTTCAATCCATTTGATGACTCAATCGCAAACTAAACATAACCTAAAAGTACTCACAACTCCAACTTGTGCTTCAAAAGAAGATGACGCAATAATTATTTATTATAGGGTAAATGTACCAATCATGGGGGAAACCGTGTAAATTAGTTTAATTAAAATTGATAGGACGTGGAGCGGGCCTGGTGTGATGGTTAGAACACTTGACTATCAAGCCGAGGACCTGGGATCGAATCCCACTCCCAACAAACTCACAAAATGTGAGTTCTTCATTCGGAAGGGAAGTAAAGCGTGGGTCCCGAGATGAACTAGCCAAGGGCTAAAAATCTCGTTAATACAGATAAAAAAAAATGATAGTACCGTAAAATCATGGTATCATTGATCAGCGGGGTAACATTGATCGGCTTGACGGACCTCATGAAATGTTCAAACAAGCATTGTACATTGAATCTGTTTCTGCTATCGAATGATATATCGTAATCTACTATTATTTAGCTATTCAATGACATGTAATTCTTGAAAATTGAATTTCATAAACATTGAAATAAATCGATTTTTCCATAATTGTGTTTCGTGACGCAGTGAGGTACATGGTCAAACATTCATGCATGGCATGAAAACTAGATACAATATGAGGTTCGAAATCACTGTATTACTTCAACATGATATCCTAGAGTTGGATTTAATAAACGAAACTTTTATAAAAATGCTCTTTTTCAGTAAAATATATGATTTATTAAAAACAGGCCATCAAATCGTTAAGCCATTGCCTACCTTTAGGCGTTATTCGCGGTTTGGAGGATTTTAATCTTAAAATAACTCAAAAAGTACATAATTTGTAAGAATTTGGACAACATATTCGAAATCAGCGACCCCGAATTTAGTAAGTAAGAATATTTCCAACACAAACAAACATTGATCACTGACATGATCAATGTTACCCCAAATCAACAAAATCGAAAATTTGATTAAAAAGTCTATTTAAACATGTTTAAAAGTTTTACAATACTTTTTCGAGTAGTTTTACACATAATCAGAGGGCCAGTACTTGTTTTGAGAATATAAAACATGTAACATTTGTTTCAACAAGAGAATTATTCAAGAAAGATCGAAAATTCTGATCAATGTTACCCCGGATTACGGTACCACCTAATAAAGGTATTAATTTTTTCACCTAAATTTGTTTAGAAAAATACGAAAACTATTGCTTGTCTCTGTTTACGATAAAAAAAATCTCTTGCACCAACAAGCACTGCCGGATTTAGGCTTCAGGGGGCCCGGGACAAACCCTATAATGTGGGCCCAGAATACCAAAATTTTGAATATGTAAACCGTACAACTTTCGACTGAGGTATCTGAACACCTAGGATGATTTTCGGCGTAGCAGTCGCAATTGCAATCAAACGATCAGATATTCTCCTTCATCCGACGTTTGGACTTGGCCTGCCTCGCTTCAACTTAGTGTTCTTTGAGCATTTCCACAGTTATTAGTTGAAGGGCTTTCTTTGCCTGCCATTGCATGAATTTGTACATTGTGAGGCAAGTACAATGATACACTATGCCCGCCCAGGGAGTCGAGAAAATTTTCCCGACCGGAACGGGAATCGAACCCGCCGTCTCCGGATATGCGATCCATAGCCTTAACCACTAGGCTAACTGGAGACCACTCTAGAAAACTTAGTTATTTAACTAAACCAATTGATTCAAAGATGCCATTTGATAGGAAATTCAATAATCTTCCGAATAAGGGTAAAAAACTGCGATAAGTTTGACCATTTTAAAGTAATAGCCAGTTATGGCAATAATAATCAAAAACATGGGAAGTTCAATAACTATGTAACGGTTGAGATTTGACCATATGCGTAGAACATTTTTTTTCACTATTTATGGTCCTCTATCACCCTATAAAAAGTTTGCACTCAGGAACCTAACATCCTGTATATTTGCACTAAACAATATGTAACTTATGATTTTGATGTGAAATTATGGAAGATTAGAAAACTTTGGATTTACAAGTGAAATCTTAGATTACGAAATAATCTGGATACCTTTGAAGAACCCAATTATAACTACTCTAGGGCATGTATATGGTATAATCGTCTGTTGAAGTGAATTTTATATGATTTTGTTGAAGAAAATATATAGTGTTTTAGGGTTTTTAGGGGGCCCTCTAATCGGGGGGCCCGGGGCACTTGCCCCTTTAGCTCCTCCTTAAATCCGAATTCATGGACACCACCGCTAGACCGGCAACGGAGCAATTGTGAGCCTTCAAATCATCGATTACTTCTTCTCCCGTGATTTCATGCTTAAATGTTCGTGGACAGGAATTAGTCGGGCTTCTGACACAGAAACTAAAACGAACAAAATTCCCTTCATGAAGTTTGATAAGACAATCGATTTTTTTTATCAAACAGTATTGTACTCAGATCCTATATCTACGCGTTCTCTGAGTGCAAGGACTTTTTGCATCGCTGTTTTAAAAAATGCAAAAAAGAGATTTGCAGAAGTCACCGGAACAAGAAAGTCTGTTTCACGCAAGCGAAAGCGATTGATGGAAGCTGAAAACCGTAGTGAGGGAGGACCAACGAAGCGAAGAAGCGGTAGAAAATGCCAGAGATGCTGAGCTGGCTGGTGAACAGTTAGCAAACGATGAACCACCGGAAGCAGCTGGCGAAAGCGCGTCGTGGCAGATTGAGTTCCTGGAAGGAGAGGTCGAGGTCGATTGAGATTACAAAACACTTCCCAAGTAACACAGAAAACATCTTTGGAAATTAAAATTCTCAAAGATGTATTATATATGTACTATAAGTGAATTCTCAAACTATCAGTGTCATAGACGAGCTCTAATTGTGTTGTGCAATAACAAACACAAAACCTAACAGCAGTCTTGCTCATGGGCTTCATAAACGTATGGAATATGTTGTTTAAACAATTATGCAACACAACTAAAGCAACAGAGGCACAAGATCGAATATTGTTTACGTTTTCACATTTAGCGGTTTTATTATCAATCGTCACTTTTGGAAAAAATCACTTTGATTTAGTAAATAATCTGCCAATGCACCCGGCGCTTTGACCTCCGTAAGACCAAGTCAGCCAACGTAACCGATTCAGCTGGTTTAGTGGCAATACGTTTCTGTACTTCCAAAGAGACCAGGAGCACTACAAGCCAGCTCCATTTTTTTCATCCCAAATGTGTCTACTTTTAAGCAGAATCATACGCTGTATCGGATACCACTGCAAATGCAGTGGCAGTGTTCTTCCGACAGTGTTTTTTTGGCTTTCTGACTCCAGTGCAGTACAGCGTTGTTTATTTTAGAACGGCACACGCAAATCGCCCCTGTAGCTATAAAGATATAGAAGTAAACTTTCGGATATGAACTGCACCGAGACTAAATTTGAGCTGAGCCGTCGTTCATTAATCCAAGATTCTACACACGAATAGCTCTTTTGATGAGCACTACCAACTTCCCTCAAAAATTTGCTAGTGTGGACTTTCACATTAGTGATTGGACGAATAATACTAATGATTCAATGGACTAATTATTTACGATTGCTCACTGGAAATTACACAGAAGCTAGAAAACTCTGACGAGCTTTTGGGCAGCAGCGCGATTGTTGACAAAAATACCTTTTGACGTTTTGATAGACTTAGGAGTCGCTACACAAATATGTTGTAATACAGTTTTTTAGCTGTTGCGATGATTACTGCAGAATCAAATAATAACATATTTGTGTTTGTATTGGAAAGAAGCTATCAAGACGTATTATTAACGTTGATAAAACATCTATCACATTTCATTATTGAGTTCCTCTCTGGATGTAATTTCAACGCTATTTTAACTATGTTTTTACAAACAAAGAGCATGATTAGTAGAAATGTTTTTGTTTCTTTGAAAAAATATTTTGATTACAGTGCTAGCTAAAAATATGAAGATGCAAAATGCAAGTCAAGCAAATTGGCATTACATATTAATTTCCTTGCTTGGTAAGAACTATAAAGAAATCAATTTTTTAAATTCTGAATATGAAAATCTTATATGAGCGATAATTAGTAATTCGTCATATCTTCCACTCATTCGTGTATAACCAAAATTTAAATTATTATCAAAATTTTTGATCGGCACTGTTAGCTTCACGAAGTTGTCGCCATATATTTTTTCTTTCACGCGGATTAAAAAAAATCTTCAAACCAGGATCATTTCGTTGATTTATGATATATTTTTAGTCATTTCAATGGCGCTCAAATTATGCAAAAGTAAAATTATTGGTTTCACAATAAATCTTCAACAGCATGGCCAAACATGATTACCACCTCTGTGTCTGAGCATTTCAGAATTTATTTTCCGAAATAAAACGGCCATTAACGTCATCACTTATAAATCATCTTGTTTTATCCGTGCACTTAGCAAGTGTAGATTATATTGTTATATTATATTTTTTTCGGAAAGTTTCTTCGCTTCAATTATCGAGGTTCTTAATTAAAATATCAGTTTGTTACAAAAAGATATTCTGCAAGCTATATCGCTTTTAAATGGCTTGTAGTAGGCTGAAATAATTATGTATCCTGTAGCAGGCCGTGTTAGGAATTTGAAATAATAAATATCATACTTGTTTATACAATCTACCGAACAACACTTGTCTTATAGAATATTACATTGGCGACGAGTTTAAAAGTTATTTATTAGTTTAACTTGTGATGTGTGTGCCCGAAGGAACGTGTGCGGTTGGAAATTAAAAAAAAAAAACTTTCCCAGAGGAGATTGAACGTAGAAAACTGTTAAATGAAGTTTTAGAAAGGTGCTACCTTCCGAATACTTTTCTTCTACCATTAGAAGAAGGATTGGAAAATCAGCCATAAAAAAAAGGTGTAGTTGAATCATGCTTGACGGTGAGTTAACCTGAATAAGAGCGATTGATGCGCGTTATATAAGAACAGGATAAACGTATGAAAATCTTACAGTGACTATCAACAATTATGTTAGTAACAAGGTTAGTAATGAAATGGCTATTTCTTTGGCATCTGCTTCCAAGAAAACAGTTTAGTATTTCGTGATAGAAAATAAATTTTGCACCCACATACCATGAGCAGGACGGAAAGCACCAATTTTCGAAGTTGTGATAAATGCTCTAATAATTGATTTTGCTAGATTGTTCAAGTGAAGGCGGTGTTTAATGAGGATGTTTGATAGGCTGAGATGAAAGCCGAAGCGCTTTAGTAAAATGGAATTTTGTATAACATTGAATGCTAATTGGCTTCTATTGGAAGTTGTTGTAACTCCCTGGAGTAATCATGGCCTACATCTTTGATACTGTTCTAGTGTCAAGCATTGAGAGAGACAACTGAGATCAATTCATAAAACTTAACCATAATTCAATCTTCTATACATATTTTGTATTACATATTCATACGTACATATTCAAATGGCACAAACCGCAATGAGAATTTTTAAATTTAGGTTTGATATTGATGAAGAACACTTGAAAATGAAATTCATCTTAATAGCTGTGCTAATTTTTGAGCATACAGATTTATTACAAGTTTGGAAAAAAAAAACGAAATGATAATTTGCTGGTAATTATTTAACAATGACAATTTAATTCATTATTAACAATATTATTTAATAACAGTGTTAGCTGCAATTGTTGCACCTAATATTCTAAAATATTGTATACTATTCCTTTTCCTTGCATTTGTCTTTTAAAATTTCAACATTGATAAGAAAAAATGCTGAGTCACAAACAAATCTGTTTTTAAAGGAAATAAGACCGAATGATCAATCAGCTTCAAAATTGAAACAGTTATCCTAAAAACATAATAATTATAAGTATTATTATTCCACTGAAAATAAGTAATGTTTTTTTCATTTCCTAAAGAACGTTGAGCATATCTTTTCACCACATCCGATAGTGCTATTAAAAAAAATGGTTTAACTTATTCATGCTAACTGGAACAAAATCAGTTCACTTGAATAATGAATTTAAATTTTCTGCAAACAGATAATTAGATAAATTCTAGAATCGAGAGCTGAGTGTTCATTACAAAGTGTATTTTACATCTTTGAAAAAAAAAGCATATTATTTAGTTTTGAATCCAAGCAAATACAATGCTATAGTGTGAATATAAATTTCAGAATACGTTATTTCATCTTAAAAAGTAATGTTTTGTAATGCTATTAAATACGACTATCTGAATAGTAGATGATACGTTCGTCAGGGAAGCTATTGCTAGAGAACAAGTTCATTTTTATTAATCTATAGAATAACATCCGAAGAGGTAAATGCGCGGGTATTTAATAAGACCTTATAAAAGTTGACGGGTTCGATACCTGGCTGATTACGAAGATTTTCGTCATGAAAAAATACTTGAATATACTTGAATGATGAATAGTATCGTACTTGTCATGCAATATTGTACGCTGCCAAATTCTGTAATAATATAGTACATCATTAAAATTATCTTACTAAAAATGTTTGCTATTCCAAACACAAGAGTTTGTTGTGTTCGATACCCGGTATAGTTAGGGGTATTTTAAGGTCATATATTATGTTCATATATCATATTCTTTTATTAATTATATATCATCTAACTCGATAACATTTTATTATTATAATAATGCTCTACCCTGTCATCTAGGTCATGAAAAGAATCGTCAGTAAATATGTAGTACCCATCCAAATTATCTACATTTCAACACAATATATTTCATTATTATTTTTATTGAGTGAATAACATTGCATCATAATATTTCATCATGTTGAATTATACTACATAACTATATTATTATATGAATATATAACTATATGATCATATAACTATATAATTTTAATACTGTATAACTATATAACTTTGTAACTTTATGCCTATATGGGGTCGGGAGGGAGCATCAGGGTATCATTGAAGTTGTAACTGTACGACGGAGTGGATTGCCAGCCGGAGTGTGGTGAGAAGTAACTATAACATCCTTGTAGATGGGTTCTTCTATCCCAACAGTTGCAATGGATATGACGCGCCCTTCTTATGACAAACCATCCCGTCGAAAGCTCAACAAGTAATGTAAATTTCATTATTCACCCTGTTGGATCATACTGTTGGAAGGAGATTCTCTTTATCCCGCGGATTTCGCGTAAGTGTCTCTACTTACGGGTCCGCCACACCCCCTTTTGGCCCTTCATACAGTGGTGTGTTGAAGTCAGTGTGGTAATGAAATTGATCTTTGCTGTTAGGTGGAACTGCATGCAGAGCAAGACTCAAGCTAGGATGGTGGCTACCTACATACATACATACACATACATACATACATATATTATGTTGATCATGGTTATTAAGTATCGTAATGTATGTTATGAAAAACATTTTTATGCAGTTTTGAAAAATGGGAGAACGCCATTTCTTAGTTTGTTCCAATGGTTCAAGAGAAAGCTTGGTAACAATTCGCCATGGAAATGTGTGAAAACCCAAATCAAATTGTAAAGATCTACATGAGCTCTTGCTTGAGCTCTTGTGTACGTAAATTAACCCTCGAGCGATCGCACTGTTGTATTTTGTACAAAACGTTGGAAAAATCTCGCGCTTGTACTCAGTCTTAGCGTGGTGTTGGCAGTGATGATCAACCGCGTGATTGACGGGAGGTAAAAAAAAAAACACGAAATCCAACCACTTTACGGAATTATAGAAAGTTTCTGAAACTTTGGTCTAGTTCCTAGTGAGAAACGTAGCTCTGTGAGAGTTTAAGTCCGTTTGTATGCCAAATATAGGCGATAAACATCCTAGTCATTGTGGATAGAAAAGAGAGTTAAAAGAATGAAGGGGATTGTGAATCCTTGTCCATTCTCGATATAGGAGGTTGTCTTCGAGACTTCAATCATATGAAGACCAAAATGAAGGAGTGCAACTCAGTTCATTTGGCATTATATCTAGTATATCACAAGTTGAAGCAAGTTTAAAGAACATTAGTCCATCTCATCAAGTGATAAACAAATTTGCGAAGGGAACGGAAGATTCTAGTCCGCAAAAGAAAAGACCAGATGTAGGAGATTAAGTCTCAGTCCATTTGGCAGTCCAGTCTACCACGAGATAGATGTAGGAAGGTCGACTTCAGTCCATCCATTCGAAGGTAAAGGGACAAGCAAAGGAAACATAACGTTTCAGTCTGCAAAAGAAAAGACCAGATGTAGGAGATTAAGTCTCAGTCCATTTGGCAGTCCAGTCTACCACGAGATAGATGTAGGAAGGTCGACTTCAGTCCATCTATTCGAGGGTAAAGGGACAAGCAAAGGAAACAAAATGTTTCAGTCTGCAAAACGGAAAGACCAAATGTAGAAGGCTATGTAGTCTTAGTCCATTTGGCAGTCTAGTCTACCGCAAGATAGATGTAGAAAGTACGACTTTAGTCCATCTATTCGAGGGTAAAGAGACACGCAAAGGAAACATATTGTTTCAGTCTGCATTAGATAAGACCAAATGAAGGAGACTTGTCTTAGACCATTTGGCAGTCCCGTGAACCATGAGACGAAGAAAGTTTATTTGACTTCAGTTGAGTCCATGGTAAAGGGGCATGTAAATAATATGTACAAAATCATTATTGAAAGTTGAAAAGAAACTTTATCTTTACAGATTGACCATTGAACAGAACATTCATAATTATCTTCCTTGCAAAACCATGAAGCAATAAGGTACAAGCGGAGAAAGTTACCTTGGACAATTGTGAAGAAAAAAAGTTGAGTATCAAATGGCTAAAACTATTCGTCCAGCGAAGTTACTGAGGTAATGTCAATTGCAATGAGGTCAGAATGATCATCTGACAATAATATGAGAAGAGATGGTAGGGCGTAACGTAGTATTATAAATTATATTTTACCAAGTATCAATGTTATTCTCATTTTCTATTTTAATTTAGAAACATGTGTTGGACAAATTGTGAAACCGGACCCTTAAGGAATGACGGATATCCAAAATGGTCTATCGATTACCTGGAGAAGCTAAGAAGTGCAAACATGAACTTAACGATACATACACTATACATCTATGGTTATTGTACAAACTACATACTATTAAGATGTGTTATAGTACTATTGTTTGACTGTGAACAATTTATTCAATTTTAGAGAAAAGGAGAGATGTAGTAGGCTGAAATAATTATGTATCCTGTAGCAGGCCGTGTTAGGAATTTGAAATAATAAATGTCATACTTGTTTATACAATCTACCGAACAACACTTGTCTTATAGAATATTACATGGCTCAATTGTAACATATGGGTATGTTATGTAATATAAGTGTTTTCTGCTAGTTGATTCATCTAAAATTAGCCTGATTTCAACTAAAGAATGTGATTGCATTATCCGGGTATTTTGTCAGTTCTAACTACAGACAAATAACTCGATGGTAACTGATGATTAGTGATGCGTCAAGTGTGAACGACATAATTAGTATTATAAGTGTATCACAATACATCTTATATTACTTATAAGATGTTTTATAAGCCGCCATTTTTTGCGCTGTTTTGATTTTATAAGTGTCTAAAATCAAGTAAATAATACATGGAAAATACAGCAGATTATGTTTTAAACCTTGAATTTTTACTATTATATAACAAGTTGTGTTACTTGGGTTGCCGAAGACAATAATCTGGAATTTCAAATATATAACTTAAAAAGTTTTATGCAATACTGGCCACCTTCGATGTTGATTAATTCCGGTTCTTCACGTGGGGTACCCATTGGGGGTACTACCCAACAACCTTCGTGGATCTGTTGGCAGCGTTCGGTCTACATTAGAAAGTCGATTTAGTAGTGGTTTTAAGGTGAATATATAAAGAAGCCACACCTCGAATTTTCAAGAGCACAAATCTGAGGAATCAAAAGACGGATTGCGCTGAAAAGTTGCTCGATTGGTGACCTGCTGGTGGTGACCAATCGATCAACTTTTCAGCGGGCTAAAAATCTCGTTAATACAGATAGAAAAAAAAACTTTTCAGCGCAAACCAACCCTCGGTTCTTCAGATTTGTGCTTTTGAAAATTCGAAGTTTGGCTTCGTTATATATTCACCTTAATGCCGAGTGTGCAATGTTAAGTTCGAGGCTCCAATTTTGAAGGAATGTTGCTAAATCTTAAGCATTATCCTCAAGTTCAGAGGTATCATCTGGGCTGTAATCATGCGACACTTCAAGAACTTCTTCACTATCCGAGCAGTGGTCAGAGTAAACGTCGTTCACTGCTGCTACTGGTTCTGCTGACTTAGCTGCTCACTATCAACTCTCATATGTCTGTCGATGTCTAGGTCGATTTTCTGGCATAATTCCGCAATAACATGTTTACTGGTTGATGGCTCACAATCATCATCTAACTCAAAATTCTCATATTTTTCCAATTTTCGTCTAAAACTCCCACTTTTAAGATATTTTATGCAATTCAGTGTCATAATTTCAATTTTATGCCACTCATTTTAGTATTATAATGACCAACTTTTCCGTACCGGTTCATTATGCAACTGAAATGAGTTGCATAATGGAACATAGTTGCATAATTTTCATAATGCAACTCATTTGAGTTGCATTATGAACATTATGCAACGCAAATGAGTTGCATTATGAAAAAAAGTCATTGCATAAAATTTTGTATGGAACTCGTTGCAAAACTCGATTTTTCAGCACTCTTCGTATTTATCCAACTCGGCAAGCCTCGTTGGATAAATGTACGACTCGTGCTGAAAAAATCAACTTTTTGCAACTCGTCACATAAATAACTATTCTCCAACTATCACTGCCATCCATGTTTGTTTGTTTTGGTAGGGGTATTAGGGGCATAATGGACACCCTAAGCAAATGAGTATTTTAGGCATGTATAACAGACAAAAACTTAACATATTATCAGTTGGCTTACAACTTTAACTTTTTTCCTACGTATTTCAATCATTTACAGCTAGTAGAATGTCATTATTGTGAAGAAATAATGAATTGAAAACCGTGTGTTTTTGGGGCTGGCAGGAAAGGTACGGGGCGAAATGGACACCCATCGGGGCATAATGGACACCCCTGCATATTTTATGCTGTATCTTTGAGAATATCGACCAGTTAAGTAATTTGCCTACGGAGATCAATACCACATATATAATAGTCCATCTTAGACAAGTTTACAGAACTTCAAAGTTAATTAAATAAATTTTAGACTGAAATAATCGGATTGTTTTTTTCCAAACTCTCTAAAACGCCTAACAGTATGCAATGCGCGTACATCCATTCGTAATGAATTAACTACATCGGCTGTTTTCCTACTCTCCGCATCGACCAATGTGGCGCTAGCTTCTATGCGCGAAAAATCGCTAAAAGTAAATCGCAAAAATATTGTATGGCGAATACAATCTGAAGGCAAATTTCTCGAAGTGGAATACATTATTCGAAAAAATATTTGGTAGTGATTGTGCACAATGGTGACCACTATTAAGGCTACCAAATATTTTTTCGGGAAAAGCTTTCTATTTCAAGTAATTCGAGTTTAGATGCATTTCGCCATACAAAATTAAATTGATTTACTCCTGCTGATCAACTGTGGCTGAGCGCAAAGCGGGTAGTCCATTGCCAATGTTCATTTCGCCCCGAATAGACTACAACATTGAAATTGCTATTTTAAGTAAATTCTGAGGGTTGTTAACGTTAATCAACGATTAACGCCGTTAACGTTAACTTTTATCCAAATCAACGTCAACGCCGGTGCGTTAATTATCTTGGCAATTAACGTTAACGTTAACGGGTTACGTTGAATCAACGTCATCGGAAGCCGTTGGTTTAATCGTTGAAAATCGTGCGATTTATGCTGCTGTGTATTATATTCAGGGGCCCACATAGCCGATGCCGTAAACGCGCGGGTATTCAGCACGACCATGCTGTGGGTGA
Source organism: Aedes albopictus (assembly GCF_035046485.1). Taxonomy (NCBI): domain Eukaryota; kingdom Metazoa; phylum Arthropoda; class Insecta; order Diptera; family Culicidae; genus Aedes; species Aedes albopictus. The sequence goes on along the minus strand of NC_085136.1, from coordinate 237,369,389 downwards.
CAGATACGATTACCCGTAGGTCCAGGAACTTTTCGTAATAAAAGTTTCCTTGGCTTTTTAGGCATAGAGTATCTTCGTGCCTGCTAGCTACACGATACACGAATGCAAAACGGGTCATGGGTAGGGAAATAATAAATTAATCAATTATGAGATGAACACAAGGATGAACAAAAAAATTTTTAGGCAAGATGCCATCACGAGTTTTTGTACGATCCGCAATGCGTCTTTTGGTTTTCACAATTTCTGAATGCTGATGGGGACAGGGATGGGAACACTCACTTGGAAAGAGTTACATTCACTTGGTATTTTCTCAGCTCAGAAGCATGCTATCAAAAAACAATGTATGGAGCACTTTTACCTTGTGGTTTTATCTAAAACTTTGCTGAATTCATTAAGGATCGCACACGCATACCAAAGTCGTGAGAGGGCTATGAAGGCGAGTCTCCACGAGGTGAATGTAAATTACACTCACCTCGTGGAGAGTTGCCTTCAACGCTCTGCCACGACTTTGGAATGCGTGTGCGACCCTTACGTTATTCGGGAAAGTTTGAGATAAAACCACAAGGTAAAAGTGCTCCATACACTGTTTTTTGATAGCATGCTTCTGAGATGAGAAAACAGCAAGTGAGTGTAACTCTATCAAAGTGAGTGTTCCCATCCCTGGATGGGGATTTCTTCTACTGTACCGTCTTTTTAGTCGAGCAGGAACGATACAGATATTTTACTGGTATCAGAAGTTCAGCAGAACATCAACGATCAGGCTGCCATACATACCTACTAGCTAACAACCGATCCCTCACTGGTTATCATTGCATCGCATGGTCCACTGCACGAATTTATGCTGGCCTGTTTGCTCTCACAGAACATTTGACGTTTGGGAGGTGCCGGCACCGCTTAAACGTCAGATTTTCTGTAAGAGTAAGCAGGCCAGCATAAATTCGTGCAGTGGACCATTGCCACCGATTAACCCTTGGCCACGTGTAATCTACGACTTACTGTCAATCACAGCAGGCATGCATATGTCAAATGCCAGTGTCGTTTAAAGCAATTTTCTCATCGAATCTACCTGAGTAAATTAATTTGATCAGGTCAAAAAATCAAGAAATTCCTTCAAAATCTTTTTGAATTTATGAAATTCCTGGATTACAGAAGACATTCCAGATTCTCAAGAGCTCAAGACTGAATGGACTACCCGCTTGGCGCACACCCACAGTTGATCAGCAGGAGTAAATCCATTTTATTTTGTATGGTGAAAAGCATCTATACTTGAATTACTTGAAATAGAAAGCTTTTACTGAAAAAATATTTTGTAGGCTTAATAGTAGTCACCATTGTGCACAACCACTACCAAATATTTTTTCGAATAATGTATTCCACTTCGATAAATTTGCCTTTAGATGCTATTCGCCATACAATATTTTTGCGAATCACTTTTAGCGATTTTTCGCGCATAGAAGCTAGCGCCACATTGGTCGATGCGGAGAGTAGGAAAACAGCCGCTGTAGTTAATTCATTATTGAAAGATCTGGGACTTCAAGCAGAACCAAAATGCTGAAAAATGATCGAGAACTGAATAGTCAAGCTCCGAAATTTTACTTGTCTCCGGCTTAACCTCCAAGGTAGGTACCTCCTACGAAAATTGCTATGGGAAAACCTCTGCATTGTTGATCTGTTAGGTGAAATCTAGGAAGATAATTTTAGCAAGTTTTTTTATATTCTAGGGGTGACTTCAATCGTAAAGGTCTACTTTTTCTACAGAACGATGCATTTATTTATTGTTAATCTTTACGCAAAATCAGACCTCAACGATTGAATTCACCCTTAGCCGAAAATAGAATAAAATACCAGTCGAACTCATCATCTTACATTTTAAGTATTTTTTTTTTCATTTTGAGTTCATTCAACTTGACTCATAGGAAGTCTTATATGCTTCATAAACGACTAAATGCCTTGTTACCCAACAAAAGGCGCCCATATTAGTGGACTAATAACTCTTCGTGCACTAGACAAGGTTCCAATACGTCGCTTAAAGAGTTGCCACATATAATTTTGGGTTAGCTAATGAAACACGGGAGATGTGGTTTGGTCAAAATGGATGCATTATTTGAAATCCTATCAAGTCAATTTAGAATGGCAGAAATTATGAAGTTAATCTTGCATCTTTCCCTTTTGGCTCAATGCTAGCAACTGACGGTAGTTTAAAAGCTTGAGAAGGTTAAGCTAAAACCTAATTTAGAATCATCCCTGATACTCATACACATAATTAACGCACAATTAACGCAGTCGTTGACGTTGAATCAACGCTCTGCGTTAACGTTAACGTTGATCAACGTGTCTGAAAAATCAACGTAAAATTCGTTAATCGTTACAATTAACGTTAACGAATTAACGAAACGGCGTTAATCGTTGATTAACGTTAACAACCCTGATTCTGATCAAAATTAGAATACTTCATCCATTGCTAAATCTTCGTATACATGTAGATAAGGTAACAATTCACTAGTTTTTATGGTGGACACACTTAGACACTCGAGTCGACAGTTTCCATTCGCGCACGACAGACGTCTGTTCACGCAACTCAAACTTCCCGCGATCACTGTTGAAGCACAAGATGTCTTCGTACAGGAAGAATACTCTTGTAGTGGACTTCAGTGTCTTGCCGAAGCGCTTACCAACGGACAAGGTGGAGGAGTTCCTCAAGCATTTCGTAAAAATCGATATGGCTGATGTAAGGAGCGTCCAACTGCATACTCTAAGGAACTGTGTGTACCTCGAAATGCACAATGCAGGCGTTCCTCCTCGCCTGGCAAAACAACATCATCTACAGCACTCAATCGACTACAAAGGAACCATCTACTACATTCCAGTTTATGTAGACGGTCCCACTACCACCATTCGGATTCACGATCTTTCCCCACAAATGCCCAATACAACGATCTCCGACTACCTGCAACAGTACGGCAAAGTCATCTCTATCACCAACGAAGTGTGGAAAAACTATTTTGCTGGACTACCGAACGGTGTAAGAGTGGTACGCATGAGGATGGAGAAGCCGGTGCCGTCACACATCAAAATCGACGATCAACCTTCGCTTGTCACCTACCCGAACGGCGAGAAACCCAAACCATCGCCGTCTGTCCACGAGAAGGAAGAAGAACAAAAGCAACGCCTAGAACAAACGTCCAATTCTGCTGCTGTCGATCCCGCGAACGGTGATGATCTCGGTGATGATCAACAAAAACTGCCGATTGAAATCGATGATGATGATGACGACGACAACGACAATAGAGAAACTGACGAACTACAAACAACTACGAAGCGGCGACTGTCCACCAGAACATCGAGTGAAGATAATGACGTAGAGCAAACGCATGTCAAGAACCAGGAAGAACAAGAAGGAAACGAGCGATGTGAATCTTCTGATTCGGGTTGGAGAGTGATCAAGGAAATGTAAGAAAACAGATAAAAATTGAACTTTGATTGATTTAGGTAGAATAATTCATAAGTGAATTCGCTGACAAACCATGTATGAAAATTAATTATATCATTTGAATTGTTTTATTATTTGAAGATGAACCGGACACGAATGCACTTTCATGTGTAAAGTGTCGATAATAAAAAATGAAATGAAACTTAGACACTCGTAGTACCTCTAGTAGTACCTTATTTGATGCTGCTTCGAAATTATAAGAATTTCACCATATGAAAAACATATTTCAATTTCAATGATATTTTGGTTATTTTGGAGCAATATAAATGGTACTTTTGAAAAATCGAACCATGACTTGTTCCTTTACACTTATGCATTAAAAGTTTTACCGCAGAGTCGTCGGTTTCGGCAAAAACAGGGGTGTCCATTTCGCCCCGGGTGTCCATTATGCCCCTAATCCCCCTACTTTTCTTTTTTTTTCAATGTCATTCACAAAAACGTCTTAAATCGGCATTTATTTATGAGCATCGTATTCGGCTTAGAGATACAAAGCTTAGAAGCTCTACATTTCAACATTGTATCTCAATATAGGGTCTGTTTAACTGCCTACATTTTAAAGTGCTTACAAACACTTGAAAAGTAGATGTACAGTTAAGGACAAACGTCTTGAAATCCCGGTTCAACATTGCATCAAAACTTCAGACGCACAAATCTCAAGAAGCAAGCTTCAAACAACAATGCATTTTATTATTCTGTTCTTGCTCACTTGTAATAAGCTTAAAATAAGAAGTTCAGGTGCGCTGGTTTTGTTTACGAAGAGATTTGTGCCCTCAAAATCGTGAGTAGGTGCCAAAGTCGGCCATTGTGGCGGCCATATTGGGATTCTAACAAGTCTGTCCTTAATTGGTATTGAAAAGCTGTTGTACAGCGAATTTTCCGCTTACTAAAGTGCTATGTGGTTTCTTGGGAAGTCTATCAACGAATAAAAAATGCAATATTATGGAGGATAAATTTATCTTTGTGTATAGACTTGCTCATCTACGCACGAGCGGACAAAGCAGAGTTTGGAATTTCATCGCGAGCCACTGAGTGGTCTATGCTCAGCTTGTGCTATACTCAACGAGTATAACACATCGTGAAGCGACATGCTCGGGAACGCTTCCCGAAATGTGCTATTCATTCTCTTGCCCGGTTCAATACGAGAGCGCAATTAACCTTCACATACCCGACCCCCAACATCTCATTTTCAAAATGCTGGCATTTCGACGATTTTCATCCGATTTTTTTGAAGTCGCCCTCAATCGATCATAAATAGGTGCAAGTTTATTACATCCAAGTGGCCATGCAATATCCGGAACCATTCCGGAGACATTCCAGATTGTACTGGGGTCAGGGAGGATGCCGAAATGGCTAAAAATGATTATTTTGTGTGTTATTGTGTTTAAAGCATCGATTTACAGCGAAATTTTCATTGCGAAAAATAAAACACAACTGCGATAATCTGATTTGAATAAGTTGATCCATCCGGATCACCGTGACAGGTTCCGCGGGGGCCTCATTGGGGACACTTCTGGTTTTCATCCAAAATATGTCGTGCGGCATATTAAACTTCATGATTTCGAATGACTGAGTCAGAAACGATACCCTGAAGTCTGTATCAACTAATATGGCCACTCCGGAACATCTAGCATAGGTTCGACGGGGGTGACATAGGGGACATTTCTGGATTGCAACCAAAACATGCCGTGCGACGTATCAAACTTAATTAATTCGAGAGAATGGGGCAGAAAAAAATAACTGAAGTATGTAGCAACTGATATGCCTGCTCCGGAGCACCTGAAACAGGTTCCGCGGGGGCCTGTCAAACCCAATAACACACGAAATAACCACTTTTAGTCATTTGGCAAAACAGACACCTCCCCTACCCACTGACCCCAGTACAATCCGAAATATCTCCGGAATGGTTCGGGATATTACATGGCCATTTGAGTGTAATAAACTTTCACCAATTTATGATCGATTAAGGGCGATGTGCGGTGCACAATGTGGAAAGGCGTCGGTTTTGGGTTCCTCGCGAATGGTTGTCAAGTCCTGCTACTGGCCAACAACCAGCAGGCCAGAGATTAAGCAGTCATCCGTGTGGCACTCGAACCGGTGTCCGCAAAAAGATTACCTCGGGTAGGGTCTATTTGCGGATCGGAACGATGGGACACTGCAAAATCTCTTGCTGGCGCTCCAGCAGCGGTGGGAATGACGCTGGCTTGCAACAGGTTGCCCGTGTGCAATCGAACCGGTGTTCACAGTAGATTACCGCGGGTGGGGTCTAGCTGTGAATCGGAACGAGGGGACAAACGCTTGTTGCCTCGCCGGAAGGTGCTCCGTTGAGCAAGGGTAGGTGGACTGTATTCTCGTAGCAGTGGGGTCAGCAGCAGCGGATGGCAGCCGGGGCAGCGGCATTCGGATCCAGGTGATCTCCTCGGTGTATGAAAGAAAAATCCGGTTTCTATTTCAGCGTTTATTCGCGATGTTACACGTTTGACGTTTACAAGATAACTGATACGCTTCGCGCGGTATGGGGATCTTTATATACAAGATGATTCATTAGTGTGAGTGTAGCAATTATGAGGCATTGGCTCCTCCCATCTCCATGGGAACACAAACAGACGAAACAAAAACAAGAAAAATCGATTGGCGACTAGATGGGAGGAACCTTCTAGAAAGAAATACATTTGGATGGATGTCTGACTTTTGGCTTTGCTGATATGATTTTACTTTTTGATATGGGGAAAGGTATTGGCATTTCATTAACTTAACAACTAAGGTTTACAAAACAGGGGAAAAGTGGGGTAAACAGCAAGGGGAAGGTGGGGTGAAACAGAAAGGGGATAGTAGGGGCAAATTGACAACATTTTCAAAAAAAAAAAAAACTTATTCATACAAATGAAAACAAACGTTCGGAACCGAACAGGTGACTTCAAAAAAAATCGGATGAAAATTGACGAAATGCCAGCATTTTGAAAATGAGTTGTCGGGGGTCGGGTATGTGAAGGTTAAGAGAGAAGAGGCTCGGCGACGCTAATGAAAGTGATGCATTCGGCAAGAAAAAAATATTGTCATAACTCTTGAATATTATGGCAACACCGCTTGCAAAATCATAAATACAATTGAATTAAATAGTATGTTACGTTTTAAAAGCGAAAAAGCGTTAAATAATGATGAAAATAACGTGTTTTCACAGTTGTTCAAAGCCAACGATGAGAGAGCATCTGAAAGTGTTAAACTTAGCGATGCCCGCTCATTGCTGCAGCTTGTCTATGATGGTCTATGTTCGTGAACCATACGACTCGACGAGAGAGCATACATCCTTAAATGAAACAACACAGCGCACGAGTAACTTTCACGCAGCGATCAAACAGACAAAGGATTTTTCACTCATATTTGTGTACGACTGGATCAACACAAAAACTGTGCTGATCCGGTGTTACACAAATCTGCGTGAAAATTCTTTTGTCTTTTCGGTCGCTGCGTGAAAGTTACTCGTTGCGCTGTGTACATCGAGTTCTGCGTGTAGACACGCTTAGTTATTGAAACAACAAAAGGAAAGAAAAACTGCTGAGTGGTTCACTTACGACTTCGGCTGCCAACACTGCTTTTCGGATAAATAATGCACACACTCTTAAAATTTATTCGCGGGCTCTTCTTTTCGAAATGCTGAACACATTGGGCATTCTCTAATTTTGCTGATAAATCAGTTAAAAATCAATTGAAACTGAGGTACGGCTCAACTTTAAACTGAAATCTCGGATGATGTTTTTTTAACCCGTAACTCGGCAACACTGTATGCCGAGCCCCAGCATCCACAATATTTTCACCGGACTTAGTTTTCTGCTTTGCCGACATCTCGGTTTAGCAGTGATCTTTGCCGAGATTCTGCTTTCTTTTCTGTTATCCGCCATGTTGATATTTTCTTTCGCAAACGAAAACGTCCACCGAGTGAGTGAGTGATTGAAATAAAAAAAAGTGAAAAACTAATGAAAAAGTGATTAAGATGGAGCTAATGCTGGAGAATCTGAAGAAGGAAGATGTAAGATAGTACGAGATCTGCAGTAAGTATTGAGAATATTGATTTTTAACGTTATTTTAGCATTCAAAGTCGGGTACCACATGTTTTTTCTGTCGCGAAATGATTGTGGGTTACGTGGAAGAATAACAGCGGCATGTAAATAATCACATCAGGAACGGGCACTTCGACCCGGATAGAGTATTTTACGATTGCATGGTCTCAAAATGCCGATCCAGATATAACCACTTCAAGTCACTTCAAAGACATAAACTGAGTAGCAAAAAAGAGCCGAGCTGATTTTTTCTCACAAAGTCCGTCATGTTCAATCTACTGTAACTTTGGCAATTATCAATATTTTTGGCTGAAAATTTTACCACTTCATCATCAATATATTGATAATGTAATGTATGGTCAAAATTTCAAATTGATAGAAATTATATATTTTGAGTTATAACAATTTGTATGAAAAAAACCATTTTTGGACATACTTTTTTCAAAAATCCGTTTTTCAGTGAAAAATTTAAGTAGCTTCATGAAAATTTCACTGCAGCGTCAGTAAATATAGGAAACATTGTGGTCAAAATTTGAAATGTTCTCCTTGTAGCCAGCCCGGGGGATCCGTCTCAAAACACGTGGCTTAAGCGCCACTCTCCGGAAGGGAGACCACGGCCCAATTTATATTGCCCGGATGAGACTCTACGGAGGGCGAGTCCATTTGATTACCTCGAAAGGATTTACAGATCGATCCAGCTGGCTTCAACAAAAGGGCCGAACGGGACTACCCTATTACCGCAACATCGTCGCACAGTCACGATATCCACTCAGAAACCGGTGAGAAACCACTCATATCTCGAATCTCTCGCAGAGAGATTCTCTCCTCACGGGAAGACTCATTTCTCGTCGCGCGACACGGAACTCAATCGGAAGCGTATTTGTTTCCCCTTTCGTCAAACTCAACAGATGTATGGGTATGGAGGACCGGGAACTCAATGACTCGAACGCGTGGGAAGTCAAATGCATGCAACTAATCAACTCTGAGGAAGCTTATATTAAACGCATGATAATTTTATTTAAACAGACAGTTTATCTCGAGATCTCTATTTCGTTTCGCTTCATTATAACATTAGCGGTGTTCGTTACTTCTCCCTAGCTTCTAGTGTGCGATTTCAACTTTCCTCTCTCTCTTTCCCTAACTCTGGCTTCATGCTCATGTGCTTAATGGGTTCCCTACGCGTGACGTCACATTAGCTATAGGCGCATCTACTGCAAACTCTGCGCTCCTGAACCGTGGACCGGTTAGACGGAAGCACTACTCGGAATCACGCACGTTTCACAGACTCGCACTTCGTTATTCGTCGGGACTACGAATTCCTCCGACACATCCTCCCGTCCACGAATGCTAATAAAAATTCTCCATGGTGCCCTAAACGGGCACCACACTCCAATCCGAAATAAGTTGGTCTGACTCACCGTATGTCGATGGCTTACGTGGTTTCGATGACCTGTCCAATAAGGTCGATGATCTTCCGAGATGAATGGCGGCGATGGAAGGTGATGGAACGCTAGAGCTTGCGAAGACTAGAAGGCGCGTCCGCCAGTCGAAGTCTCCTAAGACACCTAGCCGTATCGGACCGATGTGTTGACGGATCGGTCCACTACCGGTCACCCCGTATCTACCGGCGTAATCTCGTCCGTGGGGAATCCAGATCCACGTCGTGTGGTATGAAAGCTGCGAGTGGAGGAATAGCCTAATGGCTACACAAGACACATTAGCACATATACAATATAGCACAATTGAGCACACCTATTACCTTTAGCTTGGACTTTCCTATCGTAAATCGCACACTTTCTTTACGCACACTATTTCTACGAATATCTATGGACTGAACAACAAAATTAATTAACTGACATGCATTTAACTTCACTTAAGATAATACTACGAACCGAACTATCAACTCTTCCAATCAGGTTGGATGTCACGGACGAAATGGGTGAGTCTGATACTCCTCAGTTTAAGAAATGGTAAGTTTCAACGAACCGGAAGTTCGTTTTTCCCGACAACCTTCGTGTTTTCTCGTGACCATGTAACTACGATGGATAACTCGATCCTTATCATTGTTCAGCTATCCCTTACCCACCTTATCCAAGGAATAAATGGACTCTCCTACGTGAAGTTTCGGCCAGTGTTCGCGGCTCTGAATTGCATATTATAAGGGAATTGCATTCACACTTAGCTACATGCTATTCAATGTTTTTATTTTTTTATTATAGCTATTTACAAAATGTTCAAATTTCCTGACTGTTACATCCTCCAGCGGTTTGGGCCACAGAAATCGTCAAAGTTGAAGTACCAATGTGGGTGCCTACAGTTTTCACTCCATATTTCCCATGCTGAAACACCGGTGCAGAAAAAAAAACCAAGGTCAATTCGCTCCATTAATGTTTAGATCTAAGTTTTAACAAACAATTCATTTCGTATGACATATTTTCATAAATTTTCGTGTGATCTGCTGATTATCTATGATATTCTACACGTAACACATAGTGCGTTACGCGTTACACGTAATGCGTTACAAACATATATATGTTAGTGAATATACAAGTAGTTTGTATAATTTACAAATTTTGGCTACTGTTAAAACCTTATCATAAGCAAACATGTGACGTTACATGCCTTACTATATCATACTTTGTGGTTCTAAATTATAACCCCTCAACTTATTTGCTTATAATAATGTTTTTACAGTAACCAAAATTTGTAAATTATACAAACTATTTGTATAGTCACTAACATATGTATGTTTGTAACGCATTACGTGTAACGCGTAACGCACTAAAGCCTGTATCCGCAATAATCGGGACACAGTAGTACGGCAGTAACTCTGTACTGATTCAATAAAAATTGACCAAAAGTTAACTGAGAACTCTTTGATGCATGTTTATTAGTTTTGCAAAATTTCATAAAAATCGATGCATTACTTTTAACTGTGAATGAGAGACAAACATACGTGGTTTTTAAGATTTTGTACAATTATCACCAATTTTCATTCGCATACTAGATGGTTCTTTTCCGCTACAATTCAAAGTTCTGTGAGGATAATTATGAAACTTCGTGAGCAGTTATGATACTTATAGAGACGCTTTCTTGCAAAATTTCTTCAACTTTTATCAATTGGATTGAAAGTTACTGGTGTTGATAGAGGATATTGTTAGTGAAAATATTTCATGTTTTTTATGTGCGATGTTTGCCTATTCATAACTTTTGAATGTCTCGACCAATTTTCATGAAATTTTCACAGAAGCTATTTGATTATGTGTATATAATGCCTGCAAAATTTGATGATTATTGGTGCAGTACTTTCATCAATACAATCGAAGCAATAAGGGGTGCTCATTAATGGAATACCCGCTTTGCGCGCAGCCACAGTTGATCAGCAGGAGTAAATCAATTTAATTTGGTATGGCGAAATGCATCTAAACTTGAATTACTTGAAATACAAAGCTTTTCCCGAAAAAATATTTGGTAGGCTTAATAGTGGTCACCATTATGCCCAACCACTACCAAATATTTTTTCGAATAATGTGTTCCACTTTGAAGAATTTGCCTTTAGATGGTTTTCGCCATACAATATTTTTGCGATTTACTTTTAGCGATTTTTCGTGCATAGAAGCTAGCGCCACATTGGTCGATGCGGAGAGTAGGAAAACAGCCGATGTAGTTAATTCATAGTTGTCTGAAGGGCTAAAATCACGGTGAGCCCCAATATTTGTTTCGACTTTAAAATTGTTGGTAGTGATTCGATTTTTTTTTGAAATTTCGCCTATGCAAGTACAGTAGATTGAGAGGTTTGTGTTCAAAATTTCAGCCATTTTGTTAATGAAATTCAAAAGTTACAGCGCTGACAAGCTAAACCAGGGGCTGTACAAAATTCAATTGCTCGCGTTCTACTGTTTCATTGCTACAACAAAAGGTACTTGACCGATTCACATGAAATTTTGCAGGTGAAATGAACACTACTTAAGATATTATCAGATTGCATTTAAGCAATTTTAATATATCTATTGCAGAGTTTCAGCCATGTTTCTGTGTCCCAATTATTGCGGATACAGGCTTTATGTGTTACGTGTAGAATGTCATAGATAACTAGCAGATCACACGAAAATTAATGAAAATATGTCAACTTTCTAAATAAATTGGCTGTCGGTATCCCAAATCCGTCAGAAAAGATGCTTCAAACGCGAGATGATATTCGACACGTTGATGGTATTCCAAGAAGGGTGAAGGTCAATGAAACCTTCATGTACATTAGACCTGTCCACTTTTCCAAAAATGGTCTCTGATTCTCAAGTTCATCCGCATATTTTGATTAGCATCCTAAAAGAAGTAACTGGTCAAAATTTTAGGTAAATCTATTGATATTAAGGGGTGCATCAAATCAATTTTGTGTTTTCCGTCTAATTTCGAACTTCAAAAAATCATAACCGCACTGAAAGTTGTCAAAAATTAATTCTTTAGGCAGAAATTGAAAGATATACATGTTTGCTACAAGTTCTCCAAACAACGTATCCCAATGAAATTAAAGAAAACATACCTACAGGGTGTTAGGTTCCTGAGTGCAAACCTTTTAAAGGGTGATAGAGGACCATAAATGGTGAAAAAAATTGTTCAACGCATATGGTCAAATCTCAACCGTTACGTAGTTATTGAACTCCCCATGTTTTTGACTCTTAATGCCTTAACTGACTATAACTTTAAAATGGTCAAACTTATCGCAGTTTTTTTACCCTTATTCGAAAGATTATTAAATTTTCTATCGAATGGCATCTTTGAACCGATTGGTTTAGTTAAATAACTAAGTTTTCTAGAGCAAATAGCCTAAAAGTTGTGTTTTAAATTGTTTTTGTCCATTATCTTTGAAAAATGCGTAATAATTTAAAATTCTTTCTTTGGCAAAGTTGTGGCCCCTGATCCACTCCACAATTCGTTCTTTGATATCAAACTTCTATCTCTTATCGTTTTCTTGCAATTTCGATTTAAACGTGGAATTTCAGATCATGCAATCGTCATGGTAAGCACTTTTTTGCGCACTGTGCCTCACATTTAAATCAAAATTGCAAGAAAACGATAAGAGTTAGAAGTTTGGCGTCAAAAAACGAATTATAGAGTGGAACAGGGACCACAACTTTGCCAAAGAAAGAATTTTAATTTATTACGCAAATTTTAAAGATAATTGACATAAACAAATTAAAACATACTATTTTTAGCTGTTTTGCTCTAGAAAACTTAGTTTTTTAACTAAACCAATCGATTCAAAGATTCCATTAGATAGAAAATTCAATAATCTTTCGAATAAGAGTAAAAAAAACTTTCGAATAAGAGTAAAAAACACCATTTATGGTCCTCTATCACCCTTTAAAAGGTTTGCACTCAGGAATCTAACACCCTGTATGTAATTGTCATATTTGTTATCAGAAAAACCTTAAAAAGATGATTTTTGATAGATTTTGTTCTGGAACATCCTAATATACGTAATAAGTTGAGAATTTCAAAACGGCATCATATTATCCAATGTTTTGTGGTTATTAGCTTCTTTGACACCAATGCTGTAGGAATCGAGAAGAAATTACTAAAATTTGTGAAAGCCAAATGTATCCTAAAAACTAGCTTTTCGGGGACAATCATGCATTGGCGCGCAGAAAGTTGAATCGCGTCAGCACTGATGTTGATGGCCGACACGCTAGATCTTGCAACTATCATGGTTCACTTAACCCTTTGAAGCTGTAATTTTTCCAGGCGTTATTATGGAACTTTTTCTACATTTTTCTGTTGTTTTGGTGCTCAATAGCATAAGAATGGTAGAAGTAGAATATCGTGCAGAATATTTTTTTCTGGATATCCCAGGTCATCCAAACTATTCTTGAGTTTAGATCCTTAAGACGACCTTTGTAACGGTAACTTCTTTCTGTATGCAAAGCTATTATTAGTAATCTATCATGTCTGACCAGTGGATCTTCTGAAAATTAAACAGGCAGTATCAGATTTGTTGGAATATCCTAGTCATCCAAACCAGGGATGGAAAATGTCGCGGAATTCCATGATAAAAATGTCATGACATTTTCTATTTACACCACTTTTGGTGTAAATTTCTGTTCGTACGCATCACCAGTCCACAACGCTGATTAGTTATGAATAATCAATGATGTCATCGATTAACATTTCCGACTAAGTGCAGTGAAATTAGCAAATAACGAAATGATATTTCCCATCCCTGATCCAAACTATTCTTGAGCTTAGATCCTAAAGTCTAACAGATATGGCTCTTGTTACGAGTGTAGGCCTGAAGTCCTGAACTCCAAGGTAGTTTGGCTGACCTGGAATATAACTATAGTGTCTATAAATGACATTGTAGATGTCAAGAGCTTCACAGATCCCATTTGGTTATGCAATGCTATTATTTGTGGAGAAAATACAAAAAAAAATATTCTTGAAGATTTGAAGGACTTCACTATAGGACAGTTTGGAACACCTAGAACATCCCAGAATATAAAACACCTTTTGATATTCTTGGCAAAGATTAAATTAATACATATAAACGTAATTTACATACAAGTTCAGCTTTTAGATCAAGTTGTATGTCAATTATTTCGTTTTTCCAAATTCCATGATGTTCAGAATGTTCTCTCTCTCTCTTCTTGGCGTAACGTCCTCACTGGGACAAAGCCTGCTTCTCAGCTTAGTGTTCTATGAGCACTTCCACAGTTTTTAACTGAGAGCTTCCTCTGCCAATGACCATTTTGCATGTGTATATCGTGTGGCAGGCACGAAGATACTCTATGCCCAAGGAAGTCAAGGAAGTTTCCTTTACGAAAAGATCCTGGACCGACCGGGAATCGAACCCGTCACCCTCAGCATGGTCATGCTGAATAACCGTGCGTTTACCGCCTCGGCTATATGGGCCCTCATGTTCAGAATGTTCTAGGTTGTCAATGAAGTACCAAACACAAATATGCATAGTTTTCCGAGAGGACTCAATTTGCAGCAACTTTGCCAAAGACAGTATTCTGTTTTATCGAATAGGTGAATCTGTACAGCCGTTTCTATGTTGGGGTCATATATGACCCCTCCGGCTCCAAAGGGTTAAGACTGACTAGAAGGGCATATTGGGGCAGCAGGGATTACAGTCCCGAGCCTGACGAACCCCCCGCTTCCGAGCCAGCCGCGTAGTCGCCGGCTAAGAATAGGACTAATAGGGGTGAAAAAGATGTTCGATCGTTAACGGAGCCTGTAGAGTACCTGGGCATCCTCCACAGTATTTCCTCCCTTACCGCGTTAATGCAGTGCTCTGGCATGGTGGACTAAGGAGAAGTAGGGAGCTCCAATTCATTCTCCGACTAGCCTGCTGGAGGAGATATTTCTTTTTATCTGTTCGGGACATAACAGCAATCTCCAGAAATGTTGGAGAGGATCATCGAGGAGCTTTTTCCGCACCAGTCCTTGGCCTCCTTTCGTAGGACACCCGGGGACTGGGGCTGGCGATGAGGAGAAGGTCATCGATGTGGAACTTGCGAGGATAGCAAAGTCTATTCGCATAGATAAGGCCCCTGGTCCGGACGGAGTTCCGAGTCTGGCCCTAAAAGTAGCTATTGCAGAGGCTCCCGAGGTGTTCAGGTCTGCTATGCAGAAATGCCTGAACGAGAAAGTATTTCTAGAAATATGGAAGAGGCAGTGCCTGGTTCTTTGGCCAAAGGCGGGGAAACCACCCGGAAACCCATCGGCATATAGACCAATGTGCCAGATCGACATGGCGGGGCAGGTGCTCGAAAAGATCATCCTCAATAGAATTTTGAGGCACACCGAGGGTGTAAATGGTCGCTCGAGTAGCCAATACGGCTTCCGGAAGGGGAGGTCGACCGCCCAAGCAACACGACTTGTTGCTAACCCAGTAACAGCAACCTTAGTGCAATTTACTCACTGTCCGTATTACGGACGACAGAACACAATTGCTTCTTCTTTGAAACCCAAAAAGCGCAGATTCTGAATTCTTATGCAACATAAACGAGGAGGAATGATAAAAAAGTTGGGAAAATATTTTGCCCAGACTCGAACCATGGACACCAGGAGTATTATCTACTCACCTTACATACTACACCAAAAGCTCTGTGAGAGAATCGATGCTCAACACACCATAAAAGCTACTAAAGTTACTTGTTACTTTATTGCACCCAGGGGCCTACATCGTCGAAACCAAAACATGACGCTGAAAGCGAGCGCCCTTCAGCATCGGACGGACGCCGGCGACGGGAACATTCACAACACCATGCATGCGCTTCGCTTCATCCGCCCTTCTTGTCACTTTCTTCGACGCAACGACGGGCGGCGGCTCATTTTCACACCGACTGGGATTCAATTGAAATTTTCAAATTGTCTAAAATGTATGTTTGCTTAATATTTTTATGGGTAATAAACTATTTCAGTAAAATATGCATAGCATACATTAACATTACACAGATTTGCCGGTTGTTACACTCATTAATTGAGTTATAACAGAGAAATTCATTCGATGTCGAACGAGCGTGCGTGAGCTTGTGAGTGCGAAACAAACAGGCATCTGCGACGACGCAGCACCGTCGGTTCATCGGTGACGATGACAGTCGGGCTGAGCGACGACGACGGCGCCTTGTTTCCATTGACGATTGAAACCATTGTTTACAAACTTCGCCTGAAAATTTCAATTGAAATTGAAAATGTAGGGCCCTGATTGCACCTTCTTTGTCACAAGCTAGAGAACTGTCAAAATGAAAAGACGCTCACGTTTTCTGTAACGCATATGGAACCTAATCTGAACAAACAAACCAGAGTTAGATGTTTCATGCATGTTACATATTTAACACATTTAATGTAAGCTGACTGTATTTTCACTTGCGAGCAATACGTAAGCTCCGCCTCCACAGATCGATGTCAAACACGTGGTAATTTGTGATTTCTATGAAACAAAGCCGCAACTTTACTGATTTCGGAGTTTAAATGCCACTCAATTGACAAGATGGAAGTTTCGTATGCTTCTAGTGCAACTCATTTAGACCAAAGCATAGAAAGCCACAATCTGCATGATGTTGCAGGTGCTGCTTGGGCGTAGACGCTATCCTGTCGGTTACAAAAACCGCCAGGGAAACACTTGAGTGTAAGAGAAGGGGAATTCGCTGTTGTGCAGTAGTGACTCTGGATGTAAGGAACGCGTTTAATAGCGCCAGTTGGCCAGCTATTGCAGATGCGCTCCTGCGTCTGGGGCCGGGTACCTGTACATAAGATTCTCGAAAGTTTACTAGTACTAGTTTACGACACATAGGTGGGTCGGAAGTGCTTTCACATAACCTCAGGAGTCCCGCAAGGATCCATCCTGGGTCCGGTTTTATGAAATGTTATGTACGACGAGGTGTTGAGGTTAGAGTTTCCGGTGGGAGTGGAGATATGTCGGCTTTGCTGACGAAATTACGCTTAAAGTCTACGGTGGAGCGATTGAAGATTTGGAGTTGACTACCACCAACTCGATCACTATTGTGGAGGCGTGGATGAGGTCCAGGAAACTGGAGTTGGCTCACCACAGAACTGAGGTGATGGATGTGAACAACCGGAAGTCGGAGAAGCAAGTGGTGATCAGTGTAGACGAATGCACTATGTATCACATTGAAGCGCTCCGTCAAACACTTGGGTGATGATCGACGATAAGCTCACCTTCGGTAGCCACTTTGATTACGCCTGTAAAAGAGCCTCCACAACTATAGTGGCACTGCCCCGGATGATGTCCAATAGCTCTGCGGCGTACGCCAGTAAAAGAGTTGCATAAAGCTTGTGGCGATCCCTAGCAACACGGAACAATCACCATCACCAGTCATGTAACTCACTCTCTTCCTAAACACATTCTATATACCGCACTCCAATCCGATCTCAGAACCACATACATCGATCTTAGATCGTTAGGTATTCACCACACCACACACACACACACACACACACACACACACACACACACACACACACACACACACACACACACCCACAAGAGAAAGCCACCGGGCAACCTTCTGTAAATAACTGTACATATGCTTTAGTAATAAACCGACCCTAGAAGATAGAACACGCGTTACGCATCTTCTCCCGCTCAAGCGTGAATTCGAAAGGACCCCAAAAGCTGTACTGGGATCGTGAGATCATTACAGACGTCCTCATTCGTGCCAATCGGCTCGACAATGTGGTTTAAGTACGACAAAAGGATGAAGCGGGCAGCTATCATCGACATCGCTGTACGGCTAGACCATACATGTCCAAACAACGTTCTCCGGCAAGATAGCCAAGTACCGCGACCTAGCGGAGGATTTGAAGCAGATGTGGGTTGTGGACCCTGCAGAACGTATAGTTCCGGTTATCTTCACGGCAACCGGAGTTGTCCCTGAATCTCTCCTAAGGTCTCTAGACGAGCAGGAATTGAAGGAGAGTCCAAACAGCATCCTAGATCCTTGAACCTGTAGTATAGTAAGGCGGTTCCTGACTCATCAAAACTGACAGTACATTAGAATTCGATCGGTTACTTCGGCACCAACATTTCAAAAGGGCGTAACCGCTTTTGAAACCAATGCCTTCTCATAAATCTGTGGACCGTATCTCATCCCTCCCGAGCAATCCACTAGCACAAATAGAAAGATAAAATCCTCCTCTTTCGTTTAACGGATGTGAATTGCGTAACATGAATGATATACGATGCACAGCTTTGTGAGAAGTAATTGGTTGTTAAAGCAGTTACGCCCTTTTGAAATGTTGATGCCGACTTATCGAATGTTTGAATACACCTTTAAATGGCGTACGGTGGAGAGTGCGTAGAATGTGACATCAGATTGTCTGTGCTTCCATCTTGTAATCGTCCGATCAACACTCATTAGGATTCACTTCGTTTTTTTCCTCTGATGTTCACCCAATCAAGTTCAATTTCTCTCTATCCCCCACCACCTGAATGACTACATTCATGTGATTCATACCATAAGAATTTGAACCAATTCTGTCCTGTCCATAAGCTGTAAAAACCAAAGAATTCCTCCAGCACCAAGCCCCTCGCCCGTCCGTAGCCGGAATCAATCCGGCCATCAAACTCCCGGGTGTATCATTCAATTTTAATTGACATTTGCGTTCGACCATTTGAAATGGGATACAACAACGTTGACGACGAACGAAATCATGTTCCAATAATAATCATGATCAAAAATCATTTTTTGTCGTGTCTTCTTATGTGACCGGAGCAGAGAGCAGGAAACCAGCCAGCCCCCAAAACAAACAATCAATTTTAATTTAAATATGACATAACATGTCAACAAACACGCTGGGATCTGTCCGCAACGGCGCGGCACGGCGAGAGACGAACGAAACGGGATGATGACCGATGGGTTCGGATTGCTGCCCGGTGCTCTCTGGGTAGTGATGTCGCAAATTAATCGATTATCCCAACTAATCGATTAATCGTTCAACTAATCGATTAAATTTTAATCGAGTAGCGCCTTATTCGATTATTCCGATAATCGATTATTTGTTTCGATTATTTCATCGATTATTAAAAAACGTGGTACACAGAAACAGTCGTCATACTCTGCTCGCTTCCCGTCGATCATCTTTTCAACACTAGTTTGTGTTATGGGATAAAAAAAGAACAGGGGTTTGGGACCCTAGAAGTGATATAGTGAAGGAATTTTTGAAAAATATTGGAACGGGGCTTCACAGTTTATGACCATGGGAACTTGGGGTGTTCAATTGATATGTTGATTAGAACGTGCATATATTTAGGCGCATTCGAATGCTCACAGCTTTTTAAAATAACATTTGTAGGGTTTTCTTACAAATCTCAATGTTGTCTGGATCAAGCAGCGCCAAAGTTTTGATTATGTTTTTTCAATGCATTGCCACTTGTTCTTGGTAAATCAATCATAATAGAATCTAAATCTGGTTTTGAACCTCTTAACAAAGCGTAGTTTTACGAAATAGAATCAATTTTGTAAATTGGAACAGGATTACACCAATAAACGCCTAAACGTATGTAATTCCATTGCAGAAAAATGTCTCGTAAACAATCTGCTCTACATCAACGTTCTGACTATTTTTTTTTCAATAAAAGGCCACTTATTTTCGGTAAATCGATCATAGCAGATTCCAAATCTAGCCTTGAATCTCTTAATGAAGCGTGTTTTTATGAATTGGAATCTTTTTTGTAAATTGAGACAAAAATCTCCATACACCGATAAACGCCTTGAAGTAGGCAATGCCCATGTAAATTCAAGTAGATAGAAAGATAGAACTGTTGTGTTAAAAATTTGTATAACAAACTTCGAAAACAACTTAAATAAAGGAAACTTATTATGCGTAGCATATAATCAAATGTTAATGTACCGTAAAAATATATATTTTTCATAAATACCGTAATCCGGGTAACATTGATCAAACTTTACGATTTTTCTTTAGTAGTTCTCTTGTAGAAGCAAACGTTACATGTTTTATACTTTTAAAACAAGTACTGGCAATCTTCGTTTGTGTTAGACTACTTTAAAAAGTATGTTCAAACTTTAAAACATTTTTAAACAAGCTTTTTAATCAAATTTTTGATTTTGTTGATTTGGGGTAACATTGATCATGTCAGTAAACAATGTTCGTTTGTGTTGAAAACGCCCTTATTAACTAAATTCGGGGTCCCTGATTTCGAATATGTTGTCCAAATTCTTACAGCTTACCTTCTTTTTAAGTTATTTTAGGATTAAAATCCTATAAACCAAGAATAACGCCTAAAGGTAGGCAATTACTTAGGAAGACTAATCTTAATAAATCGTCTATTTAATTGAAAAGGAGCACTTTCAGTTTAGCTGATAGTACACAGGGTCAAATATTTGTCCAAAAACAAACCAATGTTTGAGCATCTTGTTTGACTCAATCGAATTTTCATTAGTGTCAAACTGATGTTGTTTCTTGAATTCTTTCCTTGTCAAATATTTGACCCTGTGTACTACTGACCTTTGTTTCAGTTTTGTTGATGAAATTTAACTCTGACATGTTATGTTTAGTTAATACCGTAAAATGGGGTATCTTTGATAATGCGGGTAACTTTGATAGTGCGACAGGCATGATATAATTAAGCTTATAACTATGATTCCTTCAACCAGTTAAGAAAAAGGCAAACGTAGATCAAAACTATGCATATGAAAGTTCATCTTAAATGTATTTTCATTAAAACCGAGTTTATGTTTAACTTTTTGGACAAAAAATAAAAATGGTTGACATTTTTGTCATTTGTCAACCCTGTCAAACAATCTGCTGTACAAGTTTGTTTCAACTATTTTTTCAATGAATGGACTCTTATTCTCGATAGATCCATCATAGTAGATTCCAAATCTGGCCTTGAATCTCTTAACGATGTGTGTTTTTACGAAATGGAAGAAATTTTGTAAATTGTGACATTAATCTCCATATACCGATAAACGCCTAAAAGTATGCAATGCCCTTGTAATTTCATGTGTTTAAATCTGTGTAGTTCAAAATTTGTTAATAAAACATTCAAAAACAACCCAAAAAAAGAAAAACCGTCATGAATAGCATGTAATGTATGTTGATGTACCGTTAAACATATGTTTTACAAAGATAATGATTTGCGATAGCTAAATTCACTGTGTTTTTCCCTCAGTACTCCACAAACTCATTTTTATATGAAGAATTTAGTAAAAAAATCAATGTTTTGATATAAAATTTCTACCTGATATATTCCACAAGGCCTCTCTCATCATGTTCATACTACTAAGATTTCAATCTGTGATTATTTTTTAATATTTGATTCGTTTTACAGGGCATTATCAAAGTTACCCCAAAGTGAAAATCTGATTCTCACTCATATGAAAAATCAAAAGTCACCCAAAATATTTAAGGTTATCGGATCTTTCAATTGCAATTGATAACTGATACCCCAGTACTTGTTTTAAAAATATAAAACTAGGAAAAATACTGTTACAAGGAAAAATATTAAGAAAATTCGCTGAAAAACTATCAAAGTTACCCCATTTTACGGTACAGGTCGGACTCGATTATCCGGAGACTCGATTATCCGGAGACTCGATTATCCGGGATTCGATTATCCGGAATTTCAGACTCGATTATCCGGAGTATTTTTTTATTGAGATTTTTTAAATATTTTAATGCAGGAATTCAAAATCGTTTAATGTTACAATACTGTGCTGACCCGATTTTGGGAGGCATCGATTGCGATTTCTCCAGATATTGTCGGTTTTCTGATCCGATTGTGTTAGTTTTTTTACAAGAAAAATGTTTTACATTCAGCATACCATTTTACAATCAATGTTAACATAAGTTGATATATTTTGAAATCATTTACAAATTACGTAACAAACAAATCTCCCATTACTTTTGAAAAGAGCCAAACAATTTAAAAATTCTTTTGAGCGAAAAAAATGCTAAATTTGCCCCAACCCTCCCCCCCTCACCAATATCACCATAACTTCAGTAAACCAACCTTATACAGAGGATAGATAAAATGCAGGACATGCAAAATTTTCACTTTTCAAAAAATATTCAACTAGGTAGCTATAATTTATCGAAAAACGCATCACATATTCCCAAATTTTCACTGTAAGTTCATCAACTAGCTGTGTATCAGTGGTCCAAATTTGGAAAAGATCGGGTTATTTTCCACGAAGTAATGAAAATTCTTAAAAAAGGTATAATTATCCGATAGCCAACTTTGAGTTGTTATATGTATCTTCGGATTCAATGAACCGAATGCAATGAAATTTTATAATGAGCTATGAAAAACCATTGTTTTAACTTGAAAGTCCCAACATACCCGCCAATAACTTGAAAAAATAATGAAATCTCTATAACTTTTTCTCTTGTTAAAAATTACAGGTTGAGTCAAACGTTTTTCAGAGTTCATTACATAAGTCATGAATGGTCAAAGTTTCATTGAATTCGGTTCATTGAATCCGAAGATACTTATAACAGCTCAAAGTTCGCTATCGGATAATTATACCCTTTTCAAGAATCTTTACTTCGTGGAGAATAACCCGATCTTTTCCAAATTTGGACCATTGATATACAACTAGTTGATGAACTTACAGTGAAAATTTGAGAATATGTGATGCTTTTTTCAAAAAGTTACAGCTAGTTGAACATTTTTTGAAAAGTGAAAATTATGCCTGTCCCGATCATTTTGTCTATCCCCTGTACCTAATCTTAAATACTCCAACTGTTGTGAGCACAATCTAATTTTATTTAGGTAACGTTACCTAAATGGAGGGACCTAAATAGATTTTACCTAGATGGATCCTACCTAAATGAAGGTTTGAGTGTAACTCGTTGAGGTATTTTTGTCGATGACTTCATACCTTGTCTTGGTATGATATCTAATGAACCCCTAACCCTACTCGGGTATACCTTCAGGATGTTGTCCATGGATTCCTCTGGGGATTTTTCAAGAAATTTTTACAGAAATCTTTTATGAATTAAAGCAACCTCTCTAAGGATTCCTCCAGTGATTTTTCCAGGGGCAAATCAAGAAATTCATTTAGAGAATTCTACAAATATTGCTATCGTTTTTGTATTAAGCGTGTTTTTGCGGAATTGGCATTACCGCTCTCAGTACTACGTGTGTATCATATGCCCAAAATTAACGTAAATCACAACCACAAGTCTTCGTGTGATATCCCCGTCTTGTTGTTTCACTTGTCCTTCTCGTGTCTTTATTTGATATCCCAGTCTTGTTGCTCTGCTTGTCCACCTCGTGTCCCTTCGAAAATCGTCTGTATGTATCGTTGTTTGTCCACTCTACGTTTGACCAGTAGCAATACGCCACACCAAGCTGTCACGTGTCAACGAAAAACCCCATCACCCTATCCCTTACCCAAATATTTTTGTTCCCCCTAACCTCGACCAAACCGCGAGTTTTTCGTTTCCCCAAAGTTAACATAGATTATAAGACAAAAACATGAAATTGTAAATAGTTTTAATTGAATTCGGCTCCGTTATGCCTGTTGGCGCATGAGCCTTAAATAAATAAATAAGTAAAAAAAAAAAAACATTCACAACCGCTCTTCAACTGTATTGTTTCCTTTGATAGAATCAGAACCTTTTTATGGAGAAATTCACAAAAAAAAAAACTTCGGCCTAAAATACAATCAAGGTCCCACTGTATGCAATATTCCAAAGGAACGCCTATTACTTACGTCACGCTTCGCGAGGAGAGGGGGAATTCATTAAAGAGTGATGACCAATACAAAAAACTTCAGGGGTCTCATTAAAACAGTAGTCATACTGGAAAGGAAAAAAATAACAATTTTGTGTTACGTAATTTATGGACGTCCCCTAATTCAACAAAAACATATACTTTTCCATACGTTTTCAAATTCCAATTTAATATTTTTTTTTATGATTCGATTATCCGGAGAATTTGGTTATCCGGAGTGAAATAAAAATCAATACTCCGGATAATCGAGTCCGACCTGTACAATGATTTCGAACCTCAAATGTAGGGGGATTAGGAGCATAATGGACACCCGGGGCGAAATGGACACCCCTGTTTTTGCCGAAACCGTTGAGTTTTATGTAAAACTTTTAATGCATAAGTGTAAAGGAACAAGTCATTGTTTTATTTTTCAAAAGTACCATTTATATTCCTTCAAAATAACCAAAATATCATTGCAATTGAAGTATGATTCTCATATGGTGGATTTCTTATAATTACGAAGCAGCAGCAAATAAGGTATTACGAGTGTTTGAGTGTGTCCACCATACAAACAAGTGAATTGTTAGCTTATCTACATGTATACGCAGATTTAGCAATGGATGAAGTATTATATTTTTTGATCAGAACTTACTCAAAATAGCAATTTCAATGTTGTAGTCGATTCGGGGCGAAATGAACACTGGCAATTATGAATGAATGTACGTGCATTGCATACTGTTAGGCATTTTAGAGAGTTTGGAAAAAAAAATCAATCCGATTATTTTAGCCTAAATTTTATTTAATTAACTTTGATGTTATGTAAACTCGTCTATGATGGCGTATCATATATCTGCATTAACATGTCTAAAGGGTCTAACTCGTTTTGTTAACAAACATTGTTTCTGTCCCTGTAGAGTCTATCTCGATCCACCCACGCATGTCGACACCCTTAACAGAAAGAGCGAAGATAGATCTTTCTGGTAACGGCCCCCAGATGCGTGCGATATTATCTGGTATGGATCTCCGTAGGCAAATTACTTAACTGGTCGATATGATCAAAGATACAGCATAAAATATGCAGGGGTGTCCATTATGCCCCGATGGGTGTCCATTTCGCCCCGTAACTTTCCTGCCAGCCCCAAAAAACACACGGGTTACAATTCATCATTTCTTCACAATAATGACATTCTACCTGCTATAAATGATTGAAATACATAGGAAACAAGTTAAAGTTGTAAGCCAACTGATAATATGTTAAGATTTTGTCTGTTATACAGGCCTAACATACTCATTTGCTTAGGGTGTCTTGTCTATTATGCCCCTAATTCCCCTTTATTAGAATTTTCACAAAATTTTAACAACAGCTTGAAATTAAATACCAGTGTATTGCATACTGTTAGGCGTTTATCAGGGTGCGGAGGTTTCTGTTCTGTTCCAATTTACAAAATTGAATTCAATTTGTAAAAAAAATGCTTCGTTAAGAGATTCAAAGCCAAATTTGGATTCTATTATGATTGATCTACCGGAAACAAACGGCAATAACCATTATTTAACACAATCAATGGCTTATTAGCTAATTTTCCAAACGTGTCCGTCTTACCCACTCTACCGGTCCGTTTCAACCGCACAGTTGAAAAACATAACTTTGGAGATCACTTTTTAATTACCCTAAAAGTCAGAAAATCCAATTTAATTGCAAAATCGGTTTCCACACTGTAAAGTACCTTAGTTTAAGTATATTTTATGGGAATAAAATTTAAATTACCGGATTGTTAAACTGTCAAAATTGAGTGTTTCCTAAGCATAAAAATAAGCTATAAAAATACAAACAGAACAGCAGATTACTGCAGTCACCACGTTGCGAAACAATATCATTCACAATAGTTATCATAGCATATTCACGTTGTTCTTTAAAGTTTGTTGATTATCATACAACGCGATTCATAAGAGGGCAGTGGAAAAGTTGTCCATCTCAGTTTACGTAGAGCAAATAGCAAGAATTTCTTTTGCACCGATTCTATGCATTCTTCATCAGTTTTCATATGGGGACCAAACAATACTACAATATTCAAGAATCGATCTCACAATGTATAATGTTTTGATAGTGTATGAATCGTGAAAGTTGATAGGTACCTACTACTAAATCGCCTTATAAACCCCAGCATGTTGGTATCTTTAATGCAGCGGATCGCTGTACCAGCGATAAACCGTGCAAATGTTTAAGAAAATACTACAATAAAAATAATCGATTACCAGGAATAATCGATTAATTATAGCCGATTAATCGAATCGATAATCGCCATGGCAAAACATAATCGATTACCGACTAATCGATTATTTGAAATTTTGCGACATCACTATCTCTGGGTGCTGACTGTGCTGTTGAAGTCAGTCTGGGTATCGGTTTCCTTCGGGATTCTTCTGACACTTGCCTCGCGTTTGCGCGGCTGACATTTTGTCGTTTTTGGATCGGTCCGAATGCTCAGTGATGATTAGTTTCCTGACAAAACGATGGTTGAAATAATGATCGATTTCGTTAATTTGACGACACCGGAGCTGCGAACTCGGGCCCTGCGGAGCACGGGTCTGCCCGGTCGGCCGGGCGCTGTTGATGGATCGGGTTTCCTTGATTGCGTTTTTGATTGAGCAGCGAGAGTGGTCAAGTTATGAGGCAACTTGCAACGTTCTGGAATGCCTCGCGATCCGGAAAGCTCATTTGCATTCGCCTGTCTGCATCAAGCGATAAAAACATCGCAGCAATGATCAAATTTTGCCGCAATTAATTTCCACTAATTTATCCGAATTATCGCCGAAAACAAATTCTCATTCGACGAGGAGCAAGAAACGTACAGGGTATGGAAAATTTAGCCGTACAGAGATTTGGAAATTGTGAAACAAACGCCATGATTTCTTTAGAAATAATTTTGTCATCTCAGTTTGATCATAAGTATTACCTTACTTTCAGTCCTATTTATATGCCTGTGGTAGTGCAGAGGGCCAAAGTTATAGCTTTCCGTACCGGAAGATTGTCCGCCGGTTACATACAAGCAATCGAATACAGAACGAGATGATCGCAATTTTTAATGATCTCAGCTGATAAAATCAATCAATGATTCTAAAGGGTTTTCTGTATAAGCAGACGTTATAGCGGATGTAGCGGGAGTTGAGCAGCTGACAGTATGTGCTCGATATTTAGCCTGCAGCGATAACAAATGTATTATTAAGGAGGATTTCCTCGGATTTGTGAGTACCGTAAACCGGGGTCAAATTGATCAGCGGGGTGAAATTGATCACTCGGGTACTACATTGTAATTCCATGCTAGGAACTTTTAAGCGTCGTAATGATCTTAAACTTTTTACGTCATCTGATTCGTAGATGTCTAGAGATGAGTGTAGACTTTTAATTTTTTAGAAAAAAGTTAGTTTTGCCTTATTTTTTCAAGGAATTTGCAATGTATTTCACATTTATCTGAAATCATTGCTGCTAAACAATCAATTGCTAATAGGACTTCCCGTGAATTCTCTGTTTTAACATTTTTGTGGAGCCTTAGTTGGGATGTTAAGCAGCTAATAAGAACATTAAATTGTTATACAAAGTTCATTTTATGAAGAAATAGTCATTTATTGTAATAGAAATCACTTATTTCAAATGAAATTGCCTACCTTTAGGCGTTTAAGAGGGAAATTTCGAAATTTAATTTTACATTTAAAGTATTAAAATCACTAGTTGTAAGATTTTAGACGCGTTATTCGGTTTTAGAAGAGTGAAATTAAGCGGTGAAAGAAATTTTCCTTTCCAACCGATACTTAATTGTATACTGATCAATTTCGCCCCAAAATGGCATTTCCAATATTTTGATATTTGAAGTTATTTAACTTAAAGATTAAATTTGTTGAACAAAATTCTGTCACATGGTTCCATGGAGATCCACTGGGTACTGGTTTTACAGAATTTTTTTTGGCAATATTTGAACAGGCACTGATGTTATCCGCAAAACATGTTTTAAAGTGATCAATTTGACCCCGGATTACGGTATTACTGATTGTACCGGTAAGGGTTTGGCAGTTACAATTCTAGAGTTGTTCGAAAATCCGGAATCGATCTGAAGTATTTGTATGGTCAGGGCTATGACGGTGCCGCAGCTATGAGCGATAAGCTACATGGCGCACAAGCGTTGATTAGAACGCAGATACCCATTGACGTTATACGTCCATTGTGCATCGCATTCGCTGAACTTAGCGTTAAGTTCAGCTAGTGAAATAGCTACGATAAGAAATTGTTTAGCGACAGTCGAATTCGTATATAACTTTTCAAATACACCAAAACGCCAGTTAACGCTGGAAAACGCAATCCAGAAAATCCTACTAAAAGCCAAGCATTCAAAGCTACTGCGATATTGTCCAACGAGGTGGGTTGAACGTAATTAATCAGTGGAAATATATTTCGAGTTGCAACCAGGAGTAATCGAAGCCCTGACCAGAATACCGGAGGAATTCGATGCGAAATCGGCAGCCGAAGCCAACCATCTCTTATACGCAATCAGGAATGCATCGTGTCAAATTTGTTTTCAAGTGCTAAAGCTGTCGACCTCTACAAAAGCTCCGCTTAGCACAACTTTACAAAATCCAAACATTAATTTGTGCATAGCGGTAAAATTGTGCGGAAACTACTGTTGAGCAACTGAAAAGCACCATGGAAACCGAGTCATTCAAGACAATGTACAACGAAGTTGCGTTGATGATAGAGAAATGTGGGGAGGAGGTGAAAATTCCACGAGGAGTACAGTGTTCTTCGGCAAGAGAATATTACAAATAGGCTGTGTTTCTTAAATTTTATAACGAACTCATCGAGCACGTCGAAAGTCGATTCACTAAACATGGAGATCTGTTGAGGAGTTTTGATTGTTTGCTCCCTAAATGCCGAAAAGACTCAAACGAAGACTCATGTATGGTGTTCTTTGAACACTATGAACCGATTTTGACGGCTACTAACGCAGACGCGTTAGTGAGAAGATCTGCTAAGTGCTTTCGACATCAGCGGGGTTTTCCCTAATGTTAATATACTTTTTAAAGTATTATTAGTTCTACCGGTAACGACAGCAGCACCTGAGAGATCGTTTTCAACGCTACGGCGTTTAAAAACATAATTCTCTGAGGAAATCCGGAGGAGTTCCTGGAGAACTCCTGAATAAATTCCCAGATGAATTCCTGTGGAAATTACCGAAGGAATTCCTGAAGGTATCTCCGCGGAGTTTCTGATGTGGGTCCTAGAGGATCTCCTGAACAAATTTCCAGAAGAATTCTAAGAGACATTTCCAGAGGAATTCCTAGAGAATTTCCCGAAGAAATTCCTGGAAATATTCCCGGAAGAGTTCCCGGAACAAAAAACGGAGCAATATTGTGGGGTGACAAAATTTGTCTGCAGGGGGTCAAAGACGGTGTAACGAATAACCTAGCGAATAAATCACGAATCAAAGACTCAACTATCAAACAGTTTTTAGCTTGCTGAAGAACTTTGTTGAAAACGGCATCATTCTATCTTATCAGAATTCTGAGATATAGAAGTTTGAAGATTTTTTACCCTGGCGCCACCTAGCGGACGATTCGCGAACCAAAGACGCCATTGTCAGATAGTTCTTAGCCTGCTGAACAACTTTGCTGAAAACGGCATGCTTGTACCTCATTAGGGTATCGAGATATACGTGTTTGAAATTTTCAAACACAATGCGCCACCTAGCGGATAAATCCCAAACCAAAGACTTGACTATCAGATAGTTCTGAGCTTGCTGAAGAATGTTGCCGAAAACAGCATCATTCTATCTTATCAGATTTCTGAGATATGAGGGATTGAACATTTTTGATACTGGCGCCGCCTAGCGGCCGAATCGCGAACCAAAGTCACCGTTGCCAGTTCGTTCTTAACCTGCTGAACAAATTTGCCGAAGACACTATACTGCTACCTCATCGGGATCTTGAGATATACGTTGCGCAATGTTTGTGGCCAATTTTGGTACCCCAAGACAATCCGGAATAACTCCGGAACCATGTGGACCAGGCACCCATGTCCCCGGCATCATAATCTAGGAGAGTTTTTCGGGAAGTTGTGAAAATTTCATCAAAATCCATCGAAAAACAAAAAAAGTTATGAAGATTTTTGTGCTTTTCTGAAGGTGGAAAATGTACTTTGGGGTTGGGTGGATGAAGGTTAATATTAATTTCTTTTAAAGCTTATTCCTAATCACTTACATTTAATGGTTTTTCTTTTATTCCTCCTTCCAGGTATGGCGGTTTTCTAGCGCGGGGTTGGGTCCAGTGGGATTCAGTTCGATATACAATTTCAACTAATTTCGAACTACACTTTACTTTTAAATATCAAATTGGCTTGAACCTAATCTTTCTCTAATTCGCCTTTCAATCACTACAAACCATTTTGTTTATCTGCTCGCAAGTCTTTCAATGTTTACATTTACCTTTCGCCTTCTCACTTACTCTCCCCAGCTATGCTCAGCTCACGGTTCACCCATTAACCGGTGTTGTCTCGTCCTGGTGTGGATCAAATGTTGCGCCCTGATTGCGCTGTCGTAGGTTGGTACGGAGCTGTGCTAACAACGTTATTTGATAGAACGTTTTCAATAATTGGAAGAAAACATTGAACTTTAGGATGCCAGTAACTAGAATGAACATTATTATGCATTTTCATGGCTTAAATCGAGTCAATCCTTAGGGGTTGCGTTATACCCCGATGGCCCCTAGCTACAGTGGCTTTGAGTGCTTCGCACTGCATTGTGCTTCAGACCAATTGAAATAGTAAGGGAAGATTCAAATATTACGTCCATCAATTTTTGGGATTTCTAGAGCCACTCCCCGCCCCCCTCTGTCTCGCATTTTTCCTATACCTAATACACATAGTGTCACACTTTTGTAGAAACCCAACCCCCCCCCCCATCCCCAATTGAATAGTTATCGATATGGTCAAACTTAATGCTTTAAAACAAGTACGATTACGGGTTTCATCAGTCAACGAGGTTGAACCTTTAACTGCAAATCATTTTATTGCAATAAAAATCATTTAAATTAAAAATCAGAAATTTTAGTTTCGGGGTGAAATTGATCAGTCAGTAAAATGTCTTTGTAAGTGCTGCAAACAAATTTTCTATCTGAATTAACCACCCCAGAATGCGAAAAGCTTTGTGAAACTTATACAAGTTTAGTAAATTTCTAATTATTTAAGTTTAAAATTTAATAAATCTAAAGAAACGCCTAAAAGTATGCAATTTTCATACTAAACAAGCCATTACTTTAGCAAAAGTACAATTTTATGCATAAATATCAATATTTATAGAACTTTTGATG
The DNA here is from genome assembly GCF_035046485.1 of Aedes albopictus. Taxonomy (NCBI): domain Eukaryota; kingdom Metazoa; phylum Arthropoda; class Insecta; order Diptera; family Culicidae; genus Aedes; species Aedes albopictus. Next base: position 237,338,287 of record NC_085136.1, on the reverse strand, counting down.
ACGAAATTAGGTTTAGCGAACACTTGGCAGCTGTAAACATTCATTCGAATATTAATTCCATGTGCGATACAGCTATGGTAACCAAAGTGTGAAAGTGTCCTTGAAATTCGCCAAACACACAGTTTCCGAAAATATTAAATTTAATACAGAAAAATGTGACTAATTAGCTATAAGACGTGTAAACTCATCATTTAATAACCCTTGAGCCAGATTATGGTAATTTTCTACAAATTGTTTTAAGTTCAGAGCTTTATTTTTGACAAATAAAAATTGCCCTCACGTCGATCAATTTCACCCCACTGATCAATTTCACCCGAAATCACGGTATCTAACTCTATACAAAAACTCAAACCAATCGGTTAGTTATAGCGGCAAGTGCCCAAAATTTGTACACCTGCCCAAATGGTACAAGACCCTACTTTGGACGGGAGTTCATAAATCCGAAAGGCAGGAAAGTGTTTAATTTCTTCACGAAAAATGGAATTACAATTGACAAGCTGGTATCCATGTACCGTGAGGGCAAGGAGTTTTCCGTCTTTGCCAAGTTTCGTGATGAAAAGGTTTTAATGGGAACATTGACTAGGTTACCTGCTACAATCGGTTTTGAGTACCGTAATCCGGGGTATCATTGATCAGCGGGGTAACATTGATCGGCTTGACCCACCTCAGGAAATGTTCGAACAAGCATTTTACATTGAATCAGTTTCTGCTATCGAATGGTATATCGTAATCTGCTATCATTTAGCTATTAAATGACATGCAAGTCATGAAAATTGAATTTCATAAACATTGAAATATATCGATTTTTCCATAACTGTGTTTCGTAACGCAATGAGATACATTGTCAAACATTCATGCTTGGCGTGAATACTAGATACAATATGAGGTTTGAAATCACTGTATTACTTCAATATGATATTATAGAGTTGGATTTGATAAACAAAAACTTTATGAAACTGCTCTTTATCAGTAAAATATACGATTTATTAAAAGTCTGCTATTAATTCCTTAAGCCATTGCCTATTTTTAGGCGTTATTCGTGGTTTAAAGAATTTTAATCCTAAAATAACTTAAAAAGTACATGATTTGTAAGAATTTGGACAACATATTCGAAATCAGCGACCCCGAATTTAGTAAGGAAGGGTATTTTCAACACAAACAAACATTGATCACTGACATGATCAATGTTACCCCAAATCAACAAAATCAAAAATTTGATTAAAACCCTATTTAAACATGTTTTAAAGTTTTACAATACTTTTTCGAGTAGCTTAACACATACTCAGAGAGCCAGTACTTGTTTTGAAAATATAAAACATGTAGCGTTTGCTTTAACAAGATAATTATTCAAGAAATATCGAAAATTCTGATTAATGTTACCCCGGATTACGGTACGACAATGGTGAAAAGGTGTCTATCGCGATTTCGGTTGCTGGAAAGCAATTCCTATAGAGTAATGCGGGGCAAAAGTTCGCACCTAACAGACTTTACAAAATAGCCATTAAACGAAAAGAAAATAATATCGTTTTTCTTCGTTAAACGGGTCCCTATCATGTTGCCTTCAAAACGTAGTACTAGATTTTTTCGCGTTCCTTTTGTAGTTTTGGTAATATAATTTTTAATACAAGTACTCCAATGCGAACTTTTGCCCCATAGTGGGGGCAAAAGTTCGCATTATGCGGGGCAAAAGTTCGCACCTTGAAAAGCGTAGTTTATTGGTGTGAGGTTCATTTATTTTATGGTAATTCATGTTCGACCTTTCAATCTAGCCGTGACATCTGTTTCTTTCTGTTCTTAGCATTACGGCCCAACTGGATTACGACCTGGTGTTCAGCTTTGGTATACAATGTATTTTATGAAGACTTCCACAACTATTAACTAGAAGCAGTCCTTTCCAGCATTACTGAAGTTATCAAAATACATTGTGGAGTAATCATAGAGATACGTGTTGCCCAAAATACATGAAAAAACATCAAATATGCTGCAAAACTATTGAAAGGGACCGTAATCGAATCTTGTTTCCGTCAGTATGGTGATGAATTATAACTGTGATCTTACAAACTAAGCTATGAAAGACCTCGGTAAAGTAGATGAACATAATATGACCTTCAGAAGACCACAGCAAATATAATTTTTACGAAGAAAATGTTTTAAAATGTTTTTTTAGCCATATTTCATTTCTTGATTTAAATTGGTGAACAGAATGTTTGCCTTACAATCGATCCTCTCACAAAACTAAGTTCAAACCCTCTGCCGGAACGATTTCAGGGTGTATACTACACATATTATACATATATAGAAGTTTCTATACGAAACCATCATTGCTTCAAAGATTCTGTAATTATATTGATGTACTACATTCAGAAATCAAGTGCGAACTTTTGCCCCACAGCTACTGCGAACTTTTGCCCCACCGTCAAGGTTTTAACAATGTCCCTTTCTGCAAGAAGCACTAGTAGTTTATTGTTTATTCGAGTGCACCTCTCGAACTACTATGGAATAACGATTCTCCGACATCAAGAGGTTATGAGATTCTTCTTCTTACTGTTACTACAAATTCTTATTCCAAAAAGTCCAAAAATTCTATCAAAACACCTAGAAACACATTTTTCCGCATAACTCTGCCACACCATAACGAAATCGTTCCAATTTTTGTTGACAAGTAACTGGCCTGATTATGTGTCGAACCCATACAAATTTGTTTGAGTTCTTAACTCGTGTTCAGAAAAAGACCCACTGCGAACTTTTGCCCCGTGCGAACTTTTGCCCCGCATTACTCTACGTGAGAATGTTCGGCCTTCCACCTGAGGTTTAAGATAGGGAAATTCTGAAAGAGCTTCAAAAGTTCGGTATTATCCATCACATGGTGTGTGAGAGGTATGGCGCTGACACTGGCTGTCCCATATGGTCAGGCGTCCGCGGTGTGCACATGGAGATTCTCCATGGATCCATGGGAGCCAGGATCTATTAGGCATGGCATACAAATTACGTAACGCTAAAATTAGCCTTTTCAGACCCCCTCCCACCCCCCATGTAACGCTTTTTGTATGAAAATCCAAAACTTTTTGTATGAATCGTAACGCTACGCTGGACTCCCCCCTCCCCCTATAGCGTTACGTAATTTGAGTACGATGCCTTATGATGGACTGCAGGTGAAATGTTTCACTTGTGGATCTACGGATCATATGATGGCAAACTGCCTGAAAAGGTCTTCGACGGTGAACGATCGCCTGAAAAGAGCGGGTGTCGCGATGGCGCTGTTGCTGCTGGGATTCGGGGTGATGGTGAGGTTGTTGCTGCTGCAAAGGGTTGTGATGATACTGTTGGTGCTACTGCTGGTGATGCGAGTGGTGCTGCTGCTGCTGAAACGGTGAGGGCTACAAGTTACAAGGATACCGTGATTTCGGGTGAAATTGATCAGTGGGGTGAAATTGATCGACGTGAGGGTCATTTTTATTTGTTAAAAATAACGCTTCAAACCTAAAACAATTCGTAAAAAATGTCCATCATCTGGCTCAAGGGTTGTTAAGTGATGAATTTACATGTTTTACAGCTAATTAGTCACATATTTCTGTATAAAATTTAATATTTCCGAAACTGCGTGTTTGGCGAATTTCAAAGACACTTTCAAACTTTTGTTACCGTAGCTGTATTGCACATGGAATAAATATTCGAATGAATGTTTCTAGCTGCCAAGTATTCGCTGAACCCGACTTCGTCATCAAAAGTTATATAAATATTGAAATGTATGCATAAAATTGTACTTTTCTGGAAGTTAAACATGTTTAGTAAGCATATTGCATACTTTCAGGCGTTTTCTTGAGATTTATTAAACTTCAAACTTAAATAATAAAATTTTTAGTAAAGATGTAAAAGTTTTGCATAGCTTTTCGCATTCTGGGGTGGTTAATGCAGGTGGAAAGAATATTTTCAGCACTTACAACAACATTTCACTGACTGATCAATTTCACCCCGAAAGTAAACTTTTTGATTTTTTATTTCAAATGATATTTTTTGTAATAAAATGATTTGGAGTAGAATTTTCAAGCTCGTTGACTGATGAAATCCATGGTCGTACTTGTTTTAAAGCATTGAATTTAACCATATCGATAAGTATTCAAAAATTATTCGCCAAAAACTGCGAAAAGTGATCAATTTCACCCGAAATCACGGTACTCTCTTGGGAGTTAAACCAAGTAACATTGGACTAATTGGACTCACACCAAGTGCTGGTTTCAGTGGAATGGTTGTCGGAGTCCAATAATATGGATTCCGAATTCTAAGTTGTGAATCAGAAACGTGGTCGTACTCCGAAAGGAGAAAGTCAAATGGAAACCGATTCCGATTTTCTAGTACGAAAGCTAGTGACAAAGCAACTACGGTTCCGGTGACATCGGTATCAGTGAACTGAAGGGTGCTAGGACCAGGTGCAAAAGTAAGCAACCGAAAACAGATCAAGATGAGACTCAAAACGATCCAAAGTAAGGGAGTTTCAGGATGAATTATATATTATTGGTCGGCACAGTTAATTTGAATAGTTCAAATTCACATTTGAACAAGAACTTGTTGCGAGATTTTATCAGAGATTATAACTTGCTTATCTACATGTATACGCAGATTTAGCAATGGATGAAGTATTATATTTTTGATCACAGTTTTCTCAAAATAGCAATTTCAATGTTGTATGTAGGGTAAGTGTACCAATTATGGCACTACCTAAGCAAAACTATTTGTATAAAAATAACAAGAAGACCAACGAATGTCACCAATATGTTAAAAGATAGCTGAGCTAGCATACTTTACAGGAAAAATATAGAAACGGAGCCAAAACTACTTTTAGTATTTATTAAAGCGTGTGCCAATGATAGGAATCCTGTACCAGTTATGGCTACATTTGTTAACTTCGGTTCCTTTTCGCACTATTTGCATGCATTCCTTATGGGATTAGCCATAACTGGTACACTATGGCGAAAAAGGGTGCAAGGAAGCCGAAATTTTAAGGAAAATGATTTATTCCTACCACAATTTGAGCAAAATGTGGAGTTTAAATGAGTGCAACCATATTTTGTGAACGTGATCTGTTGTCCATATTTTTTTTCTTGTTGATTTACATCGTTAAAGGGTGAAAATCGACTATGGCGAATAATTGGTACTATAGCCATAATTGGAGCACTTACCCTAGTCCATTCGGGACGGAATGAACACTTGCAATTATGAATGGATGTACGCGCGTTGCATACTATTAGGCGTTTTAGAGAGTTTGGAAAAAAATCAGTCCGATTAAAAATAATAAGCTAAAAGCCTAAAGTTTCTTCTTCTTCTTTTATTTATGGCTCGACGTTCCCACTGGGACCTGGCCTGCCTCGCTTCAACTTATATAGTGTTCTTTGAGCACTTCCACAGTTTTTAATTTGGGGGCTTTCTTTGCCAGCCATTGCCTGCCATTGTGAAGCAAGTACAATGATACACTATGCCCAGGGAGTCGAGAAAATTTTCCCGGCCGGAACGGGAATCGAACCCGCCGTCTCCGGATTGGCGATCCATAGCCTTAACCACTAGGCTAACTGGAGACCCCTAGCTTAAAGTTTATTTAATTAACTTTGATGTTTGGTAAACTCGTCTAAGATGGAGTATTATATCTGTGGTATTGATCTTTGTAGGCAAATTATTTAACTGGTCGATGTTATCAAAGATACAGCATAAAATATGTAGGGGTGTCCATTATGCCCCGATGAGTGTCCATTTCGCCCCGTACCTTTCCTGCCAGCTTAAAAAAAACACACGGTTTACAATTCATTGTTTCTTCTCAATAATGACATTCCACCTGCTGTAAATGATTGAAATACGTAGGTAACAAGTTAAAGTTGTAAGCCAACTGATAATATGCTAAGTTTTTGTCTGTATAACGTACTCATTTGTTTAGGGTGCCTAACGTACTCATTTGTTTAGGGTGTCCATTATGCCCCTAATCCCCCTACTCAACAGATCGTAGTTCTTGGTGAAAATTTGCCTTTAAAAGGAAATGTCGTAGACTCTTTTAAAAAAATGAAAGTTGAAAGCTTACACATTTTTTTTCTCAGAGTAAGCAGAACTTACAGAGTAATATGCATAGCCTTACTGATCGCCTAAAATTGGGAGAAGATGTTTATGATAAGCTGCAAGTAACAAAGTCCAAAATCATGGAAATTGAAATCGACCGAGTGAATCAATCTGTTTTTAAACTTGGTCCTCAGTCCTTATCATGTGATGACAAAATTAGTGTATATCAAATTGTTGCATAGCTAAAAAGATCTTCTTCCTATAATCGTTTGAAGGATGATGGAATTGTGGTTTCCGATCCTTCAAAACTTGGCAGTATTATTTTTGACCATTTTTCTAAATTACACTCATTGCACAATTATGGGTCACTCAAGGAGCAATCATTTCAAAAAATCAATGGTTTTACATACAAAAATAACACTTTCATTATTTATATTTTATATTCTCTTCATTGAAACTCCTTTTTATTGTTTTATATCAAAATTTGCTTGTAAAATTCACTTTAGACGGTGAAAATTACTAAAATATTGGTGAATAATGAAAACCACAATAATGGGTCAAAATTGGCTGTGTAACAATTATGGGTCAATTTGTTGCCTATTATGGGTCACTCAAAAGGAATCGGCTCAACAATAATGTTTTGTCTATTTTTTCAATGAATGATCACTTATTCTCGATAGATCAACTATAGTAGAATCTAAAACTGGTCTCAAACCTCTTAACGGAGCGTGTTTTCGCGATTTGGAATCAATTTTTTAGAATTGGGACAAAATATACATCACAACCACCGATAAACGCCTAAAAGTATGCAATACCCATGTACGCAGAAATGTCAATATTATGCTGCACAAAAAGTGACCCATAATTGTGTGATTTTCGGTGTTCCTTGGCACAATAATGAGTCACTTAATTTTTGCCTGAAATAAGCTTTAATTAGCTGCAGTCACATGAATTTATACATTTAGAACGTAAAATATACCTTTATTCTGGTGACGATACCATTTTGCACTTGAAAATCACTGCAGCTCGCTTTTACAGAGCTTACGAAAGCAGCGCACGCACTGTCCGATATTCACAATCGAAGCGTTACTTTGACAGATGGTTTTGCGTCGAACAAAAATATATCGAAAATGTGTATGTTTTGACGTATAAGCCCGTGTGCGATACGTATAGTGACACAAAATAAATCAACTTATCAACGAAAAATGATAATGGCTAATAAAAGCTTGCAATTAATTTGTATTTATCTATCAAAGTGAAAAGTGACTAATAATTGTGTGTGACCCATAATTGTGCAATGAGTGTATCTGATAAAAATCAACCCGAAGTTGTTAATAACGAAGATGTAGGTACTAAGCGATGTGGATACTGTTTTGGACTTGAATGACCAAAATATGCTTGTGGCTCGGTAAAGGCTGGGTATTAGTATGGGACACGGTTGTATGAAAAACATAAATCCTCGCTCCAGTCGAATTTTTAGATCCCTTTTAGGTCCCATATGAACTGTACAAAATTTCAGCGCAATCGGTGAAACTATAATTTAGCGCAAGCGGTTCAAAGTTTTCATAGGATTTACTATGGGAAAAGTTACACTTTCAAACAAAAAATCCCAGAGGTCGCCCCTTGTCTCCTTAATTCAAATCGATCAACGCTTCTTGTAGAAAACCCATTTATGAAACTTTCCTTCGAACACCGTAAAACGATTGGATGCTTGTGGAAAAAGTTATTGATTTATTACCGATTAGTGATCCAACGAACGGCTTTTTATTTTGTTTTATCAGCAGCACTGCTGCTGCCGTTGTTGCATGGGGTGGCGGGAGGCATCACCAACCCCAGAAACAGCAGCAGCCAAGGTAGCAGCTACAGTGCTGCTAATAAAACAAAACAAAAAGCCGTTCGTTGGATCACTAATCGGTAATAAATCAATAGCTTTTTCCACAAGCATCCAATTGTTTTGCGGTCTTCGAAGGAAAGTTTCATAAATGATTTTTGTACAAGAAGCGTTGATCGATTTGAATTAAGGAAACAAGGGGCGACCTCTGGAATTTTTTGTTTGAAAGTGTAACTTTTCCCATAGTAAATCCTATGAAAACTTTGAACCGCTTGCGCTAAATTATAGTTTCACCGATTGCGCTGAAATTTTGTACAGTTCATATTGGTCCTAAATGGAATCAAAAAAGTCGACTGGAGCGAGGATTTGAGATTTGTCCCATACTACTGGGTATGCTGCGCAATTCAGATCCCATTGTGATCCACTAGCCTCTGCCCAGCAACTCCTATCCCTTCCTCTTCGTGTTACCGGCCGGAGACTATGAGCAACCTTAGGGAAAATCGGGTAACCTACCCCGGTGGGTGCTTTGGTCATAGGCCTACAGGGAAGGGAGGGGGTTTGCTTCGGCAAACCTGAGCGTCTGTTCTCCAGGAGGAGCGGCTCACAACAGCGTCTGATCCCCATGTTAGGGGCGGCTGATCAACGTCCGAGTACCAGGGAAGGACTCTAAGCTCAACTGTGCACTAAGATCCTCCGAAAAGTAGGGGGTTGGTGTCAGACCCTTATTATTACACCTGGAGATCACCACAGCAATCTCAAATCGACCACGTTCTGATTGACGGACCTCACTTCTCCGATATTATCGACGTAAGGACCTATCGCCAACATCGACTCCGACCACTATCTGGTGGTGGTCAAACTGCACCCAAAACTCTCCGTCATCAACAATGTTCGGTACCGGCGACCGCCACGGTACAACCTTGAGCGACTGAAACAATCGGATGTTACCTCAGCATACGCGCAGAATCTCTAGGCTCCGTTGGCAGACGAGGGCGAGCTCGATGAGGCCCCTCTAAGGGATTGCTGGAGTACAGTGAAAGCAGCCATCAACGACGTAGCCGAGAGCACCATCGGGTACGTGGCACGGAATCGACGGAACGAATGGTTCGACGAGGAGTGCAGACCGGGTTTGAAGGAGAAGTACGCAGCGCGGGTGATAATGCTGCAGCAAGGAACCCGACAGAACGTGGAACGTTACAAACAGAAGCGGAAATAGCAGACCCACCTCTTTTGGGAGAAAAAGTGCCGCCTGGAAGAAGCGGAGTGCGAAGAAATGGAACTGCTGGGCCGCTTCCAAGAAACACGGAAGTTCTACCAGAAGCTCAACGCATCCGGCAACGGCTTCGTGCCGCGAGCCGAAATGTGCAGGGATAAGGACGGAGGCCTCTTGACGGACGGACGTGAGGGGATCGAAAGGTGGAAGCAGCACTTCGATCAGCACCTGAACAGCGTGGAGAACGTGGGCACTGGAGAACACGGCAACGGAGGAAACGGCGACACCTGAGCACCGGAGGACGAAAATTAACCAACTCCCACGCTGAGGGAAGTTATCCCTAAAAGGGATACCTGGGGTCCATTGGACCTCAGGCGCCTTTCAGAGCTCGCCTTTGATGGAACACACTCAGATGGTATCGCAGATGGTATCGCAGCAGAACTCATCAAGATGGGTCCAGAAAAGTTGGCCAACTGTCTGCACCGGCTGATAGTAAGGATTTGGGAAACTGAACAGCTACCGGAGGAGAAGGAAGCGGTAATTGCCCCATTCATAAGAAAGGCGACCACTTGGAATGTGAGAACTTCAGAGCGATCACTATTTTGAATGCTGTCTACAAAGTACTGTCCCAGATCATCTTCCGTTGTCTGTCATCTAAATCGAATGAGTTCGTGGGAATTTATCAAGCCGGCTTCATCGATGGCCGGTCGACATGGAGAACCATTGACGAAAACGGATTTCCTGGGAAGCTGACTAGAATGAACGGTGTGCAAAACTGCGTAAGGGTTTCGGGTGAACTATCCAGTTCATTCGAATCTCGCCGGGGACTGCGACAAGGTGATGGACTCTCACGCCTACTCTTCAACATCGCTCAGGAAGGTGTGATGCGACGAGCCGGGCTAAACAACCGGGGAACGATTTTCACAAAATCCGGCCAATTTGTGTGCTTTTCGGACATTATCACCAGAACATTTTGAACGGTGGCAGAGCAGTACACCCGCCTGAAACGCGAAGCAGCAAAGGTCGGACTGGTGGTGAATGCCTCAAAAACAAAGTACATGCTGGTCGGCGGAGCCGAACACGACCGGATCCGTCTGGGCAGTATAGTTACGATAGACGGGGATACTTTCAAGGTAGTGGAGGAATTCGTCTACCTCGGGCCCTTACTAACGGCTGACAACAACGTGAGCCGTGAAATTCGATGGCGCATCATCAGTGAAAGTCGGGCCTACTGTGGGCTCCAGAAGAAGCTGCGGTCTAAAAAAAATCACCTACGTACCAAATGCGCCATGTATAAAACGCTAATAAGACCGGTGGTCTTCTACGGACACGATGCATGGACCATGCTTAAGAAGGACCTGCAAGCACTCGGAGTTTTCGAGCGACGCGTGCTTAGGACAATTTTCAGACGGTGTGTGGCGAAGAAGAATGAACCACGAGATCGCTGCACTTCACGGCGAACCCAGCATCCAGAAGGTAGTCAAAGCCGGAAAAAATGAATGCATAGATAGAACACAGTGAGTATGAACTTCATTCATAGTTCTAATAGATTCAAATAGTAGCTCTCGCTGGTTCGATAATCCTTTCTCAAAGTAGATGTGTAAAGAATCTTTTCTTTCACCACATGATATATCATAGATACCTGAGGCCTAGTGGCAACCAAATACGTTGATAGTTCCGATGACTAATACTTAAGGGAGTTCTTGGAGACCCTCAAACAGAAAATAAGCGCACCACTTGACAGCCCATAGTTACATAGGGCTGTGTAAGCACGAATGTTATTCATAAAGTTCCAACAGATCTCTGATTACGCTAGTAGATCAGAAGACCTGAACTTCAGGGAGTTTTCGGATACTGTTGAACTTAAAACGTTTTAACACGTCCCTTACTTAACACTTAACTCAGCTTTTTTTTTTCATAAACCAATACAGTCCCTAATCTTTAGTACTCCGACTGCTTTGAACATTAATTCCATTAAGGTAACGTTACCTAAGGTAAAGGACTCAAACAGATTTTATCTAAATGGAGGTTTGAGTGTAATAACGTTTTCAACACTAAAAGTTTCTGTAAAGTTAATTTTCTGATTCACTGTATCAGTTGCTGCAATTTGATACACCCGCAAATGTTCCCCAAGAACACAATCTCAAATTGCACTTTTGAACTGCCAAAACGAGCGAAAAGAAAACCTGCTTCACCTCCGCATTAAACGAGCGAAAATTCCGTTCCACCTTGGGTTCTGGATCCAATTGCTCGTGTGTCACCAAAATCTTAAATCTCAATCGCTTATTTGCAAAACATGCGATAACTCTTCACTTTTATTTTGTGAATTAAACTCAGCTTCTCCGGGCGCGAAGAATCCCTTTTAGCCAGAAGTAGAAAAAAAAACGTTGCTCATGAATTTTCACGATTTTATTCCTCATTTCGAACCGTCCGTCGTCCGTTCTCGTCTCCGTCGTCGTCGGGTGAACGGACGGCTGGACCGGGGCGATCCGCGAGACCTTAAAGATCCGAAAGGACAGATACGTCTTTGTCCCGCGCAGCCTTTCGCCATTCATATCGCCGGTCGGCGTTTAATCAAAGGGGACATTTTTCGAGAGTTTACATGTGTTCTTTCGCACTAATGTTTGGAGAAATAAACTTTCAAAAATGCTGCTCCTCCGCGCGCCGCCGCACCAACTCTGCAGACTGCGGGGAATCAGATCCGTCGCGTCGTTCTCGGCAACAACGGGATATCAAATTAGAGGATACCACCAGGCACCTTGAACCGTGTAGAAGAGATCCAACGAGCTAGCCATCCAGGCGGCAACGCGCGAACGACGCTCGCGTTGGGAATTGGAAAGAATGGACAAATAATTGAATGCGATTTCCGATTGTTTCGCTTTCGGTTCGGGACGAGGTTTGGAGAGGAACTGCTTCTTGTAGCAGAAATATAGGCGATTTGGTTAGGGATTTCGTCCTCGTGCGACGCATATCATGACTACATTAAAGTCTCCGGATGGATTGTTTCAACTGAGATGGCCAGTTGAACAAATTTTGCCACAATTATCGGGGTTTGGTGATTCAAATTGTACCCTGGAATGTCTTTGTGTGAAAAATGCCTTGCAATTGAAGAAAATTCTAAAAGATGGGAATAATTAATGAAAGGGAAAGAAGCAGTACACCGAGGGCAACAAGACCATGTATACGCGAAAAGTAAAAAGAAAATAAGTAAAGAATGGTAAAAACAAATGCAGAAAAAATAAAAATGAAAGGCTTATAATCAATAATATATTGAGCTTGAGCTTGATTGATCGTCCAGGGTTATATCTTCAATTTTGCTAGATCAGCTGAAGTTCCTCAGAGTGTCAACATTCTTTACTTTGGGACTAGTATACACTGTCGAATTGAAACCTCTGAATATTTCCCAAATTGGACAATAGCTACGTCAGCAGGTGGCATGTTTTTTCTTCTTTTAAGCTATGGGGGATACTCTGCTCAACAGATACCTGAGCAGGAAGGTCCTGGTGGTGTGGAGGTAGGGCAAAGGGTAGGATCTTCTACAAATTAGAAGCCAGGACTATCCTTTCCCAGACCCACTAAACAGCATTCCCATTGCCGCCAAACCTTTCTTCTCCCCGGAAATACCAAGAAGGCATTCTTCGGAGTGATCCTTACCACTCCTTTTGTCCTCAGAAAGCAGGCAGGGTCAACCGCCACGCCCGCGCCCAGCTGTACTGTAAGCACCGACTAAACCGACGTGCCACTCGATTCCAAGACTTGACCGAAACCATTACACGGTAAATTCAAATTGCAGTGATCGCTAGTGTCAAATTGAAAGTGACGTTTAGCCCGTCATGACATTTATACAGCCGGCGTCGCGGCGTGTTGATCGAACGCTGTGTAAACAAAAACACGTGATGGCCAGTGTTGTCAATCTGTAGCTTTGCGTTGCCTCAGAATGGAGCATTACGGCAATTACGGGATACTTAAGAATTTTACGAAGCAATTAAGGATGTTATATTAAATGTCCCAGCCTGAAAATAAATCCAAACAGTGGTGGCTGTTACCATCTGCACGCTACATTCCCATCGGATTATGCAAGCGTCGCGACGGTGATGCTGCTCCTGCTGCCGTTTTAGTGACGCTGACTGGGCTGACTACTGTTTCAACTTTTATTTGAAAAAATAAAATCTCCCAGAAGTCAATACTTATGTATATGAATTAGGCCTATTAATAAATTGTGCTTTCTGAAAATTAAGATATGAAATTGTGTTCTGATAAAATCAGCAGAGTGGCTGCTGTATGACGAGGACATGACCACCGACGACGACGGCGACGCCGCGGAATACAAACAAACACTCTACGTTTAAACCAATCAAAGTATGAAATTCTGTAAGATTATTGAGTCTTTTACGCTCCTAAAAAGTTTTGTTTTGAACATAGTTCGTGAATCTATCTTTTCTTAGTTTATCATGAAAACTTTTGGTAATTATTATAAAATAAACAGCATTATCCAATGTTTGAAAAATCTGCTCATTTCAGCACACCTGTGGGTGGCATTATTTAAGAGTGTTCGAAATATTTCGGCCAAAATAGTTCTGAACCAAAATCAACAGATGGCGCTAGTTTTCAACGGTTGTTATTTTAAAATTTTGGACGAGAATATCATGAACTTTTGCACTAGCTGGCATGTCGGTTCGTCGGTGCTGTAAGTATCAAGAACTGCTTGCACAGCGACTTGACCGAAGGATAAAGGCTCAAATCCCATCATTTAGCATCAGAAGGAATTGCTGACAGTGGGGCCTCAACTTGCCCCTGCCTTTCCCGGGGAACCCTTTTCCAACCATAAGCTCGGATCCAACCCAATAGATCGACGCCACGACAGCAACGATTCCAGGATGTTCTCCCCGCGGGCACTTAACCGCTGTAAGGGTCGATTTGAACCACAGAGCACCGATATGGCCTACGTAACCGACTCAGAACCATTTGAGCACCTCTTGTATGACGTCTGTACTAGCACTAGCAGAGTCCACGTGCCCCTAGCAGAGTCTGTAGCTCCACGACGATGTGGGTGACAGGCGTTGAAACGGCATTCCAGCTAAACTCATCCCTACACCACCTCTGGTCAAGATTGTCCGGAGGTGTGTCCTCTTCGCATGTGGCAAGCGTACGGTCACGCATTGCGCGAAAACGCGGGCACACGAACAAAACGTGTTCCGCCGTTTCCTCTAAGGTGTAGTACGCACCTAAAAAGTACTGTGGAAAAGGATAGGACAAGAAACGGTCAAGAAATGATTTCGTTGTCAAAATTTCTTGAGCGGTCCGCAGCTGAAAAGAAATGAAAATTGTGTAACGCTCGTAACGCCTGCCGGGCAAATCAAATGGAGCTGTCACTTTTCCTTGCGGAAAAATATTCCGTTCAATTATTCCTCAAGGAAAAGTGACATTTCTTCCCATACTAATCAGATGTCAAAATTCCTTTGGTAATTAGAGGGATTTTTTCTGGAGTGCTTTTCTTACCAGGTGCGTACTACACTTAAACCAGCACAAACAGGGCATTCGTGAGGACCCGCATACCCGCAACGGTGTAGATACTGTCGGAAGCAACCATGGCCTGAAAGGACCTGTGTCAGGTGGAATGTTACTTCCCCATGGCATCTATTTTCCAACTATCTACCCTCGGTAGCACCCTATGGGTCCACCTTCCTTTGGTGGAACTGTTCCACGCGCGCTGCCATTTGACCATGGAAGCCATCCTGGAAGTCTTGCTTATGCCTCTTGTGCCGCGCATTTCGAAGCACTCCATGTCCTCACTGATAAGGATGCCGATAGGCACCATACCAGTAATGACGCAGAGAGCGTCGTGTGCAGGCTTGTAAACATTCAACATTTATCACTGTAGTGTTTCCACCAAAGTTCCTTCACTTTTCATTCGGAACAGTGAAGAATATTCAGATTCTTTAACACTTACCAGTAATTTAGCCGAACTTGCAAAACTTACCACACCTTCCTTTTACACTCCGAAACACAAACGTTCAAACAAACACACACCAATTTCACTTTTTGAATTTACAATCAATTTATTTAAAAAAGAGTTCCTATTTTCCACATCCGTCTGCGTCAAGCATCGTTCACAAACTGCTGATTTACCGTCCCGCTGTGCTGTACCTTCCCGTACCGGTTATCCTCTTCATTCATTCGTGTTCCATTCATGATCGCCTTCCTTTTCCGAGTCGTCGTCGTCGCACCGCATCACGCTTTTCGAACACGAGTCGTTCTCGTGGACACCAACGCAAGGCTTATGTTCGAAAATCCGATAGAGCTGTGCTGTTTCGCTGCTCCATATACACTCAGTAAAATAAGAATGGGTAAACTATACCATTATCAATCAAAACATTTTTTTTACTCAATCCATATCACTACAATCACTACCTTCGTTTCGTTGCCGCGGTCGGGTGTCAGCTTGCTTTGTTTCATTCGAGCGCGACCGCTACCTCTTACACACAACACGAGCGGTAGAACGAAGATCAATAAACAAAAAAGTGGATCAAATCATCGTCGTCTGACACGATGACATTTGTCTTATTCCAGCTTTTTGCAAGATTTCAGCCAACTTTGATTAAGATTGGTATAATATTAGTTTATTCGTGTGTGATAAATCGATTACGACACATACATTTATCCAAAACAGCTCTCTTTATGGGAAAGACAGGAATGACAAAAACCGGATCATTTCCCGAAGGCGCATTCGTGGTCAAGCGCATTCATTTGACATTTTTGTTCCGTACAGTAGTTTGATCGCTTGTGATGTGAATGTTGGAGACAATGGCAGCCGAATATCGACGAAAATGTGTCAAAGACTGTGATCGCTAACAAGACTGGTCGTGTGACACGGTACGGTACGCGCTCGCAACCCTCAGGCACATAAGCCTGTAAGTACTTTCCAGCTTCCGTCGGTAGCATTCAGTACTTAGCGCGGTGCCCCACACCGGGCCGCCATACCAAAGTATGGACGCAGACAGACGTTCTAGCTCGAACAAATTTATTCAAATTTTCTATGTAAATTTTCACTAGCGACACCTAGGCAACCGATTGCCACAGTGCAGTCGCGTGCAGTTGACAGTTTGAGAAACCACGTGCTTCCAGCCGCTTACTTACCACCCAATTCACCACCCACCGAAAAATAAAATCAAAACAAACACTGTCAAAATCATTCCTACATTTGCATCACATTCACAAAGATTTCCCAATGCGAGTGAAGTTCATCCAAATGCAGTTTTATTCAAGCAAATCTATTAAAATAATTCTAAAATAAAAGTAATAATGTGTAAAATATTTTACAAGAGTCCTGCGCTAATTTGGGCAAAAGATTTTAGACATTAAATAAAAGTCATTTACTCTGCACAATTTATGTGGAAACATTATTAGCGTGCAACACGTGTAGTCTTTTCCCGCCATCCGGCTGGAAGACGACCGTGGTGACAGTTGTTGATCGCAACGCACATGTGAGGCAGCGATTGAATATGAACGTCGCTAACGCCATCTGTTCGCTGATTGCCACTTGGCAATTTGTGGCGGCCATGTTTTTTACACAAGCTGCTGAGTCAAACTTGAACGTCTGTCTGCGGTATGGACGTAGCAACACTAGCCAGAAGCTTGCGCTTACTGGCGTACACCGCAGAGCTATTGGACATCATCCGGGACAGTGCCGCAATAGCTGTGGAGGCTCTTTTACAGGCATAATCGACGTGGCTACCGAAGGTAAGCTTATCGTCGATCATCACGCCCAAGTGTTTGACGGAGCGCTTTGACAGGATAGTGCACTCACCTACACTGATCTCCGCTTGCTGCTCTGACTTCCGGTTGTTAACAACCGTCACCTCAGTCTTGTGGTGAGCCAGCTCTAGTTTCCTGGACCGCATCCACGCCTCCACATCACAACCTTGATCGAGTGGTTGGTAGTCAACTTTACCTCCTCGATCGTTTCACCGTAGACTTCGAGCGTGATGTCGTCGGAAAATCCGACAATCACCACTCCCACTGGGTACTCTAACCTCAACACCTCGTCGTACATGACGTTCCATAACACCAGACCCAGGATGGAACCTTGCGGGACTCCTGAGGTTATGTGAAAGCACTTCCGACCCACCTCCGTGTCGTAGACTAGTACACGATTCTGGAAGTAACTTCCGAGAATCTTTCACAGACGCAAGAGCGCATCGGCAATAGCAGACCAGCTGGCGCTTTTAAATGCATTCCTTACATCCAGAGTCACTACCGCGCAAAAGCGAATTCCCCTCCTTTTAGGCTCGAGTGCTTTCTCGGCGGTTTTTGTAACCGACAAGATAGCGTCTACGGTGGACCTCCCCTTCCGGAAGCCGTACTGGTTGCTCGAAAGACCATTTTCGCCCTCGGTGAACATTCTATTGAGGATGATCTTTTCGAGCACCTTCCCCGCCGTGTCAATCAAGCATATTGGTCTATATGCCGACGGGTCTCCGGGTGGTTTCCCCGCCTTTGGCAATAGTACCAGGCTTTGCCTCTTCCAAGCTTCTGGGAAAACTCCCTCGTCCAGGCATTTCTGCATAGCAGACCTGAACATCTCGGGAGCCTCTGCAATAGCTACTTTTAAGGCCAGGTTCGGAACTCCGTCCGGACCTGGGGCCTTACCTACGCTAAGGGACTTAGCTATGCCCGCAAGCTACACATCGGTGACTCTCTCCTCATCGCCAGCCCCACTCTCCGGCTGTCCTACGAAAGGAGGCCAAGGACTAGGATCATGACGCGGAAAAAGTCCTCCAATGATCCCCTCCAACATCTCTGGAGATTGCTCTGTAGGAGCCATCACACCTCTCGTCTTGGCCATAACGATGCTGTAGGCGTCACCCCACGGGTTCGCATTGGCACTCTGACAGAGACCCTCAAAGCTGGCCTTTTTGCTTGCTCTTATTTCGGTCTTCAGCGCGACTTTTGCAGCGGCGAACACCACCCGCTGTTCGTTTCGCTCTTCCTCTGATCGTGCTCGTTGCATTCGCGGCATAGCTCGTAGGCAGGCACGGCGCAGGTCCGCAATCGCGCCGGTCCACCAGTAAGCCGGTGGCCTCCCATTTCAAGGGTGGACTCGCCTAGGCATGGTCGCATCACACGCACGTGAGAGCACCGCTACCAGCTCGTTGCCGTCTAAACCGATTAAGATTCGCTCACGGTGGAGCGCCTCCCTAAATACCCGTTCACCGAAGTATGATGTCTTCCACCTGCGAGGGCTTGGGCTTGGCCTAGCCGCCTCTTCTTCTATCCGCTGTCTGCTGTTGTTGTAGTCTATACTGTAGCGAACCGCCAGGTGGTCGCTATGAGTGTAGCCATCATCTACTCTCCAGTTCGAACTACTTATTAAGCCAGGACTGCAAAAGGTCACGTCAATAATTGGCTCCGCTCCGCTTCGACTATAGGTATTCTTGGTACCGACATTAGCCATGTCGACATCTAAGATGGCCAGTGTTTCTAGCAGGATCTGACCCCGCTGGTTCGTGAAACGGCTTCCGCATTCCACGGCCCAGGCATTAAAGTCACCCGCTATTACCGCCGGCCTTCGCCCTGTTAGCATGGTCGTTATGCGGTCAGCGTCTGCGTGAGCTGCTCGATACAGAAGAAGACCCCGTTTACTTTGGCGACCACGAAGCCCTCATAGGTAGTAGACACCAACTCCTGGACGGGGTATTGTCCATATTGCCGCCATTTTTCTGGACCCATCCGCGACCCAGTTGCCGTTGCCGGCGGGTACTTGGTATGGGTCCGATATGATGGCGATACCCGTCTCCCACTCAGAATCCGCCTGACAAAGCATCCCAAGTAACAATCAGCATGCCTTGAAGGTTTATTCATGTTTTATCCTGGTGTTATACGAGCATGTCAAAAAGCTAGTTGTTCTAAATTAGTTTTATGTGGTAGTTTTTTACTTTGAACCTTTGGCGTTCCATAAAACTATTATATAACTTCTGCTATAAACATTTTCAATTAAAGTCTTGCAAGTAGACATGAATTGGTTTTATCACTTATTATATACCATTTCAATAAAACTTGCATTTGCGGTTGTTGTCGGAGAGATTTTTTTTTTGTAAACAAATACACAAAACTGTGAGGCAATGCATAAAACCAACAAAAGATTTCGTGGCCGTAACATAAACCAAAAAAATGCTGTGATAAAACCGCTAGTTCTGTCATGAGCTCAGATATGACCACCTCAGGAGGGTTAGCCCTATTGGAGGAATCATCAGGAACACAGAGTTTTATCAGAAAAATATGTCGCCTAGCCGGGATAATTCATGTAAATACAGAAAAAATATTACTCAATTTTATGATTTCACGTACAGCTTTAGATCAAATTAAACCATAAAACACGTTTCCGTCATTTTATTTTGTCAGAAAAATTACATAATGTCTTTTAAACTCCGCTGTGTTAAGGTGAATCGGGACGCTGTGTTATTTTTCCTATCTTTCCTCTCTTTCTAACAATTTGCCTCGCGATTTTGAAGATGGTAATCTCGATTTCTATCGCACAGATGAGGCTGAAAAACAATCAGCATATGCACTGCAAGTGAGCATCCACAATGATAGATTTTTGTTCCATTATATGAAGTAGAATCTGAGATTACCATCTTAGTAGCAACAGAGCAATGGCGGATAATTCCTCGACCGTCCCGTCCGCCCTTAAAACAACCTTTTTTGCACCCAATAGGGCACTGCACTGTTTTGAAATTGTATGGGATTTTGACGTTTCTTGGCCTTGTTATTTACAAAATTTCTGTTAGAGTGAAAGAGAAGGAGAGAATTTCATGCAGTGCCCTATTCCACCGAGTAAATTTAATGCATTTAACTTCCAAATTATGCATAGTTTGTGTGGCGCACTTAGTTTTTGTCATTATCACAGTCACATTCACCACAAATTTTCCGTGGCATGTCTCCTGACACGTATTAAATAGGAAAACAAATCTGAATTCCATATCTGCATCTTTCCAATTGATGGCTGGATGAACAACCAAGCATTATTTATTCTGACGATCGAACATTGAGAGTGAAAAATTATCAAAACAATTATTTGACAAGTCAGAAGATGGTTTTATTTAGAAGATTGATAAAACTATGATACAACCCGAAATCCTAAGCCGGTTTGCATACGAAGTCCTGTAGACCCTAATAAGACTGGGCCAACTAGCCAGAACGTGGGCTTAATGAGGCATACAAGAACTCGAGAGCATTTTCAAGTCGGCATCAATGGTTTTATGTTTAGGATTTTTGAATCGCTAAAAAATTTTGATAAAATTAAAATTGTTACTTGGGCAGTTGCTGAGCCGCGTCACAGTGGTTCAGGTTCAGCTGCGTTACATGCACTGTGATTTGTTGTTCACTGCGGCTTTCTTGAAGGCCGGGCACCTTGGACCACCCGTCGGATGTCTGTTTTTCGAGGATTTCCCGGTACAGATCATGCAGATGGGTGGACGGACACGTGCAGCTTTGGGCCTTATAACCTTCAGCGCCGCATCGCCTACACAATTTGCGCCTGTCAGGGCCTTTTTAGTCCCACGAATTGTGTCCTGATTCCAGACACCTAAAGCAAACCTGTGGTGGCTCATGGATTGTCAGGTGACATTCGCACCAGTCCACCTTTATTCGCCCAACTTTAACGGACTTTTTAACGTTCGCCACAGCAAGGATGGGAACACTCACTTGCAAAGAGTTACACTCACTTGCTATTTACTCGGCTCAGAAGCGTGCAGTCAAAATATGATGTATGGACGACTTTTGTCTTGTGGTTTTGTCTAAAATTTTGCCGAATAGAGTAGGGGTCACACACGCATACCGAAGTCGTGAGGGAGCTGCAAAGGCAACTCTCCACGAGGTGAATGTAAATTACACTCACCTCGTGGAGAGTCGCTTTCACAGCTCTGTCACGACTTTGGGACTCGTGTGCGACCTCTACTCTATTCGGCAAAATTTTAGACAAAACCACAGGGCAGAAGTCGTCCATACATCGTTTCTTAATTGCACGCTTCTAAGCTGAGAAAATAGCAAGTGAGTGTAATTCTTTGAAAGTGAGTGTTCCCATCCCTGCGCCACAGGTAGCTGAACCAAAGCTATCTGTATCCCTGCTTGCCCCTTCCGTAGCCTAACGGCTGCGGCGGCCACCTGCACATCGCATTGTTGCCGCAGTGCCGTGACGAGCTCTTCCATTTCGGTGATCTCATCAATGTCCTTGACCTTCAGAGTCGCCTCATGTGTCAGAGCCCTCACCAAGGACCTCTTCAGCCAGCCTCTTGTAGCGCCCTTGTGTTCCTTCTGGCGCTTCAGCTCCAGGATCATCTTGCCCGTACGAGTATGTCTAATAATGCGTACGTCGGCTCCAAGACCCCCAAGATTTTTCGTCGCTTCGCATCGTCTTCAAGACGTCCGAGTACTTGGACTGTTCTGCCTTGATGACGATCGCGTCGCCTTTCTCGCGCCTGGCATCTGCCCTCCTACGCCTTGGCTTGGCGTTCTGCACTACTACCTGCGGATTCGCCTTCTTCTTCCTCTTCCGCTCTACCTTCGTCCAAGGGGGGTCCTCCCCTTGGATCACCCTGCTCTGTGGCTGTCGAGGGCCCACCAGCGGTCGCAACCCCTTGTTCCCATCGTTCCGGGATGGGCCAGCCTTTTCAGGCCCACCCTTCCCAGCTTTCTGGGAACCCTGACTGGGGTCCGACCTTCCGGCGTTATTACCGACTTTCGGGGTAATGATTCGCCTGGCTTTGCGGGCACCGCCAGACAGCTTCTCGTCTGACGGCTGCCTCGCCCGCTTCTGCGATTGCTTGCCCCGTTTGTCGCGAGCAGTCGCTTCCGCCTGTTTCGGACTTCCTGCGAAGGAGAAGGCCTCCGTTTGGGTAAACTTCGGCACTTTCTCATTTGCAGGCTCCGCTTCTGCAGCAGTCAGCAACGCGAGTACCACGTGCTCCTGCTTGGGCTCGTCGATCGACACCCTAAGTCGAAGCAAGGCCGTTTTTAGGTCCTTGCTTATATTCGATTAGTGGACGCAAAGTCGATGATTTTGCCAAGCTGCTGCTCAGCCACCTCTATTGCGGCCCTCAACAACCACGCTCCGTCCATAACCTCCACCGGCTGGCTTGCCGGGAAGTGGACTGGAGCACCCACGCTTGAGCTGCGTACGCAACTCCCAGCGCCTATCTCCCCACTTCTCCATGTCGGAGTCTCATCAATCCGCTCCTTGCGAAGGGGTTGACCGCATCACCACTACCTGCATGTGTATTCTGATTTTGATTTTTTAAAATTTTCATGTTTAAATCCCACGAGTCGCACGGAAAAAGAAGTCCACCACGCCAGAGTCCTGCATTAACGGTGTAATCGACAACTTACTGTGGGGGGTGCCCAGGTACCCCGCAGGCTCCGTTAAAGATCGAGCATCTTTTTCACTCCCTCGATCACTCATTCCTCGACACGGGTCGCTTGACACCTTGAATTGGGGTTGGTCCTATTCTAAGCCTATTCTTAGCCGGCGACTACGCGGCTGACTCGCAAGCAGGGGGGTTTATCAGACCCCGGGACTATCATCCCTGCTGCCCCAAGCCATGGGGTCTGGTCCCACGGAACTACGTGACTGCTTTGACCATGTGGAGCACTGGTTCATCTCGTAGTTTCTGTCATTTCTAACAGCTGTTGGTCCTGGAGTAGCGGTTGTAGTCGAATCACAAATCTTTATTAAATCTTTATTAACTTGATGAATCATGAATTCTCGAAGGTGCACATTGACATGGATAACTACTCACAAGCTCCGTTTTTGTTTGGTTCCTTGTGTTAATCACAGAGTACCAACTACGTATTGTACGAACATCAATACTCATGCTCAAGATTCTAAATAGCACAAATAGTGACTTTTCAGCAGGAACAGTGCCTCTAGCTAAAACGTCTCAAAAGTCTCTGTTTATAATGACAGATCCGAAATTAGTGCTAAGTCACCAGAAAATGAACCAGGTCTAATGCAAGAATGAAGTATGTTTAAGCTTTTAAGTGTATGAAACACTTTCATAAACGATGATCAACTTCCCCTTATTTGCGCTCCCCTCTTAATACTACTACCCTACTACCCTAAGGTCGTCTCCCGTATTGGGTCATCCTCATCGCTGCCCCCGGGGGAAGGGTCCTATCACCACAGTAGTTACCACCTCATTTCACCAGAGTGTCACCCATTTACCTTCATTACCGGGTTCGGTAGCGGTGCAGGTCAATTATGCCGCCGCCGCCGCTAAAGCTACTTAAACGGTGCCCAAGTGCCGCCGCCGGACTTGTTCACAGGTTTCGGCTTCGGACGAGAGCAGCGGCGACCGTAATTGAATCCATTTTCACCGAAACGCAATTATCTCATCTCATCTCATCATGCTTTCGTGGAGGATGAATTTTGAGGCCCTTCCGCGTTAAACGACAATCTTTTTTCGAAGAAAGACGATTTCTCTTTCGGCGACAGAGAGTGATGTGATAACATCCGGTATGGTTGAGTTTGACACATTTTCCAGCTCGCGTTGTAATGGGAAAAAAGTCTAATCGATTTGTAATGTTATCGCTCCCTTGGAGTCAATAACGAGCCTGCTCCAAGGACCCATGCAATTATTTTAAAGGAAAATGGAATTTAGTTTATTGTCCTCTCCAGTCCGGGGCTCGAATAAAAACCAATTTAAGTGTGAATGTCCACTCTCCGAAGTGGACGCTCGTTGGTCGATACCCGCCCGGGCCATTCGGTCCAAATTTTATTCGATAATTCAATTGGAAATTCGACACCGAACAAATTGGACCTTTTTCTCGGCTGTTTGCCCTCGGAGTGAAACCCCCAAGAGCAAGTTCCATTCTCGAGCCACAAAGAAAGGAAACTCATTTATATGGTAAAATAATAAATTTACCGATTGAATGTGGTTGGTCGATTGCGCGAATCGGCTCCGGATTCGATTTATTTAGACCGAAATAACCGCAAAAGGCACTGAACGCTTCTTTGGTGGTGCCTGTGTCGGATGCGTTTTCTGGCGGAATGACTCTCGAAAGGGCGATAAAAATTTGAAAATTGATACTATTCGTAAATTCCCATTTTCGATTAGGAGAGGCTCATCCGGAGCCATTTTCCATCTCGGTATCAATGAAATGAATTCGGGATAGGGGTTTCAGATAGGTTTTGGGCAAAGGGTTTATCCAACAATGAAAATATCTGTATTTTACCGTAATTCCACAGAGCTCGAACAAAAATTCGTTAAAAACTTACGTAAAGAATCAAAGCGTAAACCGACGGGGACAACCCGACATATAAACTGGTTTTGATAAGGTATATGATGGCGATGTGAATAGTTTGAATCAGGCTCGTGCACAGAAGTGGTGCCAAGGGAGGGGTTTTTCACAATTTCGGCAAAAGGCGGAGGGGCGCCTAGTGTATGGAGTGTTGGTAATGGAGGGGGGGGGGGGGGGGTTAACACCGACCGCAGCTTCTTCGGGTGCCCACAGTAGGCCCGACTTCCGCTGATGATGCGCCTCCGAATTTCACGGCTCACGTTGTTCTCAGCCGTCAGTAAGGATCCGAGGTAGACGAATTCCTCCACCACCTCGAAAGTATCCCCGTCTATCGTAACATTACTACCCAGACGGATCCGGTCGTGTTCGGTTCCGCCTACCAGCATGTACTTTGTTTTTGAAGCATTCACCACCAGTCCGACCTTTGTTGCTTCGCGTTTCAGGCGGGTGTACAGTTCTGCCACCGTTCCAAATGTTCTGGCGACAATGTCCATGTCGTCCGAAAGGCACACAAATTGTCCGGATTTTGTGAAAATCGTTTCCCGGCTGTTGATCCCGGCTCGTCGCATCACACCTTCCAGAGCGATGTTGAAGAGTAGGCATGAGAGTCCATCACCTTGTCGCAGTCCTCGGCGAGATTCGAATGAACTGGATAGTTCACCCGAAACCCTTACGCGGTTTTGCACACCGTCCATCGTTGCTTTAATCAGTCTAGTCAGCTTCCCAGGAAAGCCGTTTTCGTCCATGGTCCATTGCTCTGCGTGGTCGATACTGTCGTATGCCGCTTTGAAGTCTATGAACAGGTGATGCGTTGGGATCTGGTATTCACGGCATTTCTGGAGGATTTGCCATACGGTAAAGATCTGGTCCGTTGTCGACCAGCCGTCGATGAAGTCGGTTTGATAACTTCCCACGAACTCATTTGTTTTATGTGACAGACGACGGAAGATGATCTGGGATAGAACTTTATAGGCAGCATTCAAAATAGTGATCACTCTGAAGTTCTCACATTCCAAATGGTCGCCTTTCTTGTGATTGGGGCAGATTACCCCTTCCTTCCTTTCCTCCGGTAGCTGTTCTGTTTCCCAGATCCTGACTATCAACCGATGCAGACAGGTGGCCAACTTTTCTGGGCCCATCTTGATGTGTTCAGCTGGTATCACATCCTTACCAGCTCCTTAGTTGGTTTTGAGCTTGTGAATGGCATCCTTAACTTCCCTCAGCGTGGAAGTTGGTTCATTTCCGTCCTCCGCTGCACTGGCGTCGTCGTTTCCTCCGTTGCCGTGGTCCCCCGTGCCTACGTTCTCCTCGCCGTTCAGGTGCTGATCAAAGTGCTGCTTCCACCTTTCGATCACCTCACGTCCGTCCGTCAAGAGGCCTCCGTCTTTATCCCTGCATATTTCGGCTCGCGGCACGAAGCCGTTGCGGGATGCGTTGAGCTTCTGATATAACTTCCGTGTTTCTTGGGAACGGCACAGCAGTTCCATTTCTTCACACTCCGCTTCTTCCAGGCGGCGCTTTTTCTCCCGAAAGAGGCGGCTCTGCTGTTTCCGCTACTGTTTGTAACGTTCCACGTTCTGACGAGTCCCTTGCTGCAGCATTACCGCCCTCGCTGCGTTCTTCTCATCCAAAACCGTTCTGCACTCTTCGTCGAACCATTCGTTCCGTCGATTCCGTTCCACGTATCCAATGGTGCTCTCGGCTGCGTCGTTGATGGCTGCTTTCACTGTACTCCAGCAGTCCTCTAGAGGGCCTCATCGAGCTCACCCTATCGTCTGGCAACGCAGCCTCGAGATTCTGCGCGTATGCTGAGGCGACATCCGGTTGTTTCAGTCGCTCTAGGTTGTACCGTGGCGGTCGCCGGTACCGTACATTGTTGATTTTTTTTTTTTTTTTACTTATTCGTTTATTTGGAAGGCTCGGGCGCCACATGGGCATAACTGAGCCGAAATCTTTTGTTTTTTACAATGGTTATACATTTAACAATTTATTACTGCCTTAAAACTATGTTAGTTTGGGAAGCCGAAGTACTCGCGGCTGTTTCGAGGTTAAGGATTGAAGAAAAAAAAAAATGGGAAGGACGGATTTATGGGTTTAAAACTAAATTATTTGCTAACTTATACTAAAACTTTGATGGGACAAATTGTCCATATCTGTAACGGAACCAAAAAGAAAGGACTTTATCGGTAGAAAACGACAAGAAGAGGACAAACGGAAGGGGGTGACGACAGACAGGGGCGAACAACAAAACCAAAAGGCGGACAACGAAAACAAGGAACGTACTACATCAAACTCTGACATCAACACGTTTCAAAAACTGGTAAATCAGGTTCATGTATTCCAAATCAAGTCCTGCCAACACTTCTCTAACGGGTTTCTGTTGTTTTCCTCGGACCCGGAGAATTTCATGTAGCTCAGATCTGACCTCACGATACTCATTGCATCCCCACACGACATGTTCGATATCCTGGTAAGCCACGCCACAGACACAGAGATTGCTTTCTGAGAGCCCAACACGGAAGGTATGTGCGTTCAACAAATAGTGGTTGGACATCAACCGACACATTACACGAATGAAATCGCGGCTCAAATCCAACCCTTTGAACCATGGCTTCTTCGACACCTGTGGAATGATGGAGTGCAACCATCTACCCATCTCTCCATCTCTCCATTTGTGTTGCCAGCTGATCAAGGTCTCCTGACGGGCCAATGCAAAAAATTCGTCGAAGGCGATTTGACGCTCATAAATATCGCCTTCGCTAGCGCCCACCTTAGCCAGAGAGTCCGCTTTCTCATTGCCCGGAATTGAGCAATGTGAAGGGACCCAAGCTATGGTGATGATGTATGAGCGTTTGGACAAAGCACTCAAGACTTGGCGTATTCCTTTCAGGAAGTACGCTGAGTGCTTCATCGGTTTCATTGACCGAACAGCCTCCAGAGAGCTTAGACTGTCGGTAAAAATGAAGTAGTGCTCTGGTGGGAGAGTGCGAATGTACTCTAAGGTGTAGTATATAGCCGCTAGCTCAGCAATATATACCGAACATGGCTTTTGAAGCATAAAGGTGGCGCTATGAAATTCGTTGTAGACACCGAATCCAGTCGAATCATCGGTTTTGGAACCATCTGTGAAGAACTGTCTGGCCCCGCTAACATGCCCGAACTTACTTGCAAAAATTTGTGGAATACCTATGGAACGAAAAGATTCCGGTATACCGGTGATCTCATCCTTCATAGAGAGATCAAAATCCACAAAGGAGCTGTCGAAGTCTGAGAAGTTGTCACGATTGGTGTTAACCGGAGATGGGCTTACCTCCAACGTCATGTACCAGTAGTACACACTCATAAAACGAGTTTGGGGATTCTGTTCGAGCAGCTTTTCGAAGTTTTCTATGACCAACGGATTCACAACCTCGCATCGGATGAGGAACCGGAACGACAACTCCGCAAAGCGGTCTGTCAGAGGCTGTACACCAGCAAGTACCTCTAAACTCATTGTGTGAGTCGAGTTCATGCAACCTAACGCGATCCGAAGGCAACGGTACTGAACCCGTTGAAGCTTCAGCAAGTGTGTTTTCGCCGCGGATTGAAAACAGAAGCTACCGTATTCTAAAACCGATAGAATGGTTGTTTGGTACAGCCTGATCAGATCTTCCGGGTGTGCTCCCCACCATGTTCCGGTAATAGTTCGCATAAAGTTGATTCGTTTTTGGCATTTCTGTATCAGATACACAATGTGCTTCCCCCAGGTGCATTTGGAGTCGAACCAGACGCCGAGGTATTGTGAAGACATGCTATGAGTGATTGTCTTACCCATCAGAACGAGCGGAAACTTTGCCGGTTTGTGTTTTTTAGAAAAGACAACCATCTCAGTTTTCTCCGGAGAGAACTCGATACCCAGCTTGAGAGCCCAAGTAGACAAATTGTCCAAAGTATCCTGTAGTGGTCCTTGCAGATCGACTGCTATTGATCCCGTTACAGAGACAACACAGTCATCCGCAAGCTGCCTTAACGTGCAGTTTTCCATGAGACAATCATCTATGTCTCTAACATAAAAGTTGTAAAGAAGGGGGCTTAGACATGAACCCTGGGGGAGGCCCATGTAGCTAATTCGTGAAACTGTCAAGTCACCATGAGCGAAACTCATCTGCTTCTCAAACAGCAAATTATACAAAAAGTTGTTAAGAATTGGGGAAAGGCCACAGTCGTGTAGTTTGTCGGAAAGAACATCGACACAAACTGAATCAAAAGCACCCTTAATATCCAAAAACACTGAGCCCATTTGCTGCTTTTGAGCAAAGGCAAGCTGAATTTCTGAAGAAAGCAACGCAAGACAGTCGTTCGTACCTTTGCCTCTGCGGAAACCAAACTGTGTGTCTGACAACATGCCATTCGATTCAACCCATTTGTCCAGTCGAAAGAGAATCATCTTCTCCAACAGCTTCCGTAGACAAGACAACATCGCGATTGGACGGTACGAATTATGATCCGACGTGGGTTTCCCGGGTTTTTGAACAGCTATCACCCTCACTTGTCTCCAATCATCCGGAACGATGTTGTTATCCAGGAACTGATTGAACAAGTTCAACAAGCGCCTCTTAGCGACGTCGGGGAGGTTTTTAAGCAAGTTGAACTTGATTCGATCCATTCCTGGAGCGGAATTGTTACATGAAAGAAGAGCAAGTGAGAATTCAATCATTGAAAACGGCCTATCCATGTCGTCCCTATCGTCGGAAACATCACGAATTATTCGCTCCACGGGCACGGAATCTGGACAAACTTTTTTTGCGAACTTGAGGATCCATCGAGGAGAGCTTTCTCGATCCTCGTTGACCGACGACGCGTTACGCATTCTTCTACCGACGTTCCAAAGAGTTCTCATCGAAGTCTCGCGCGACAAACCCTCGACGAACCGACGCCAGTAACCGCTTTTCTTCGCCTTGATCAAGTTCTTGAACTTGCTTTCAAGGGAAGCGAACCGCTTGAAGTTTTCGACCGAACCGCGTTTCCGAAACTCTTTGAACGCCGCGGATTTCTCGCGATATATTTCTGTACACTCACTATCCCACCACGGATTGGGGGGTTTCCTGCGAACCGACGGACCTGGCACTGGTCGACGTTGTGCCTGACGCGCACTACTGATGATCAGTTCTGATAGAAACTGATACTCTTCCCGCGGTGGAAGGACTTCTACCGATTGTTCACCGTCGATAATTGCTTCTGCGTACTTCTCCCAGTCAATGTGCTTGGTGAGATCGTAGGCGATGTCGATAGATGGAGGTTGATGTGACCCATTGGAAATAGAAACAACAATCGGCAGATGATCACTACCATGAGGATCCTGGATAACCTTCCATGTACACTCCAGCGATAGTGAGCTCGAACAGATTGAGAGGTCTAATCGGCTGTTTCTAGGGCTGCCATCTTGAGCTGGAGGTGCCACTCGTGTAACTTCTCCGGTATTCAAAATTGTCATGTTGAAGTCGTCGCAGAGGTCATATATCAACGTTGAACGGCTGTCATCGTACAGTTCCCCCCAGCCTGTACCATGGGAGTTGAAATCTCCCATGAGCAGCCGAGGCTCGGGCATAACCGAGCAGATGTGGGCGAGATCCCTGCGAAATATTGCAGTTCTCGGTGGAAGATATATGGAGGCAACACTGAGGGTTTTACCTCGGATAGTCACCTCACATGCGACGGCTTCAATGCCTGTCATCGGATGAAAATCGACTCTGTAAAATGAGTGCTGCTTCTTTATCCCTAGAAGCACCCCTCCGTAAGAGTCGGATCGATCAAGGCGAATGATATTATAATCGGGAAAAGGTAAGGTTACATCAGGTGTCAGCCATGTTTCGGATAGTGCAAAAACATCGCATTGTAAATTGTAAACTAAAAATTTAAAAACGTCTAATTTCGGTGTAATACTACGACAGTTCCAGTGTAGAACTGAAATCGTATCTTCGACCTCGGTGGTTAAATTAGCCATCGAAAGATACGATTGTCGCAAGGAGGGGCATTTTAGAAGCCAACTGCTTCAAAAGAGGGGTCACGCAAGGAAGAAGTCCTTTTACAATGTTCTTCACGGAGTCTGAAGCATTGAAGAAGCTGAGGATGATGTCTACAATGCCAGAGAGCGTAAACAATGGCGCACCCTGAGGTTGCTCCTGGTGCTCCGAATGCTGTCTTTCCGGTTGAGAATTCGAAAAACGTGGGACATCTGGGATTTTAGATGTTCCCGGGAGTGATGGAAAGTCTCGTTCGTCCTGGATTTTGAATCCCGGAGGGGAACGTTTTGTGGCTTTCTTACCACTCTTCAAATTTGTCATGGTGGGTTGGGGGTCGCTGCTAGGCAGATTCCGAGGTTTTTTGGTGGGTCTCTGGAGCCTCATCCGTTTCCTCGTTTCACCCTTGAAAACAAAGGGAACCCCGTCCCCGACCTCAGAGTCAGAGCCCTGATCATCGAGAGATAAAGACGAGTAGATGTTACGGGATTCAACGGTCGGGGCAGCTTTTTTCAGCATTTCGGCGTAGCTTCGCCGTGATCGCTGCTGCAGCGATCGTTTTTGATGTTTTTTCTGCTGTATGTACCTTGGGCAATCAATCAGATCATGTGGACGGTCGCTGCCACAATAAACACACTTGGGCGGTGTTTTACACGCACCGTCCACATGTCTCTCCCCGCATGTTGCACAGCGAGGTTTATTGCTGCAGTACTGGGCGGTGTGGCCCAGCTGCTTGCAATTGATGCAATTCATTACCTTCGGTACATACAGCCTCACAGGTAGCCGAAGTTTGCCAATCACCAGCAGATCTGGTAATGCAGATCCGGAGAAGGTCACAGAAAATTCTTCAGATGGTGTGTAAACCTTCTTTTCGCCCTCCTGGGACACCGAATGCAGTTGCCGGCAATCCAGTATCTGGACAGGAGGGAGAGAAGGGTTATGGAAACGACCACAGCCTTGCATGATCGTTTCGCAGGTCAAAGATGCGTCGGCGACCTTCCCCGAAATCTCTATCGACGCGCTTGGTAGGTAAACGAAGTACTCAAGTGTAAACAACTCGCAGGCCACAATCTCATTAGCGTGTTTTCGGTCGCCTACTGTCACCCGAAGCTTAGCTGTACCGACCATGTCAATGGAGACAACGGAAGAATACCGCTTAGTCAGATCCTTGCTGATTTGAACGGTGTTCAAACGTTTGCCTTTGGGTCGGAAGAAAACAACATATGGCCCGCCAAAGTCGGGAGGGTAGGCCTTGAGGCGGGGGGACGTCGAAACAGATTTACTGTTGGTGTCCATTGCAGAAGCACCAGGGTGAAGGGAGACAAAGGGATTAGCATTTACATCGCCTTGTTGGCTCGAGCAGTCCGATGCCAATAACGAAGCTTCGTTGATGCGGTACGATGTTCCCCCGCCATCATCATCATCGCCCATTGTGGTAGCTAACTACCACCACGGGTCACTCAAAAATCTTAAACTACCACTATCACAGGGACGAGAAATAATCAAAAAACAAGGGACAAAATTAACGCTACAGGAAAAGTGAGAAAAAACTGCTTATGTACCAAATTAAATCTAATCAAAGAGTCAGTGGAGAGGGGGGAACAACGAGAGGTAACTTTATGTACTTATCTTTGTGCACTCTGTTTAGCCACAGGCTCGACGACGACAGGTCCAAGCGATCGGATGGCCCGCACAGGGAGGAAGCGAGCTGCTGCTGAGCGCCCGACGCTGCGCTGGTGTGCGGCGGTTGAACGCTCTCTGCTCTTCTCTCGGTGGGCTGCTGCTGTCGACGACGATGAGCTTGGGTACTCACTGGAAGAAGCCGATCACGGCCGCGCGAGCGGCGCGGTGTGCGGGGGGTGCTGCACTGATGTGCTCGATAATCGGTCAATGCGCCACGTGATAAAATGAAAACGTGAACTTTACTCAAACTAAACGAACTTTTGCGGCAAAAATTGTGGCCTAGCCAACCGCACGCGTCCCACTAGGGATTTTCACTTCAACACTTGATCACTCGGAAAACTAGCACTGGAAAAAGCCACCGAACTGGATAGTATCGGGAGACAAACCGGACGAACGAAAAGTTGCGACTGTCTCGCACGAACGCTCGCCAAAGAGTGCCACATTGTTGATGACGGAGAGTTTTGGGCGCAGTTTGACACCAGATAGTGGACGGAGTCGATGTTGGCGCCACGATAGGTCCTGACGTCGATGATGTCGGAGAAATGCCGTCCGTCAATCAGAACGTGGTCGATTTGAGATTCCGTCTGCTGTGGTGATCTCCAGGTGGAACGATAAGGGAGGCTGTGTTGGAAAAAGGTGCTACGTATGGCCATATTTTTGGAGGCGGCGAAATCAATGAGTCGTAGGCCGTTTTCGTTCGTCTGTTGGTGGGCGCTGAACTTACCAATCGTCGGAATTCCTCCTCCTGGCCTACCTGAGCGTATAAATCACCTATGATGATCTTGACGTCGTGGCTTGGGCAGCGATCGTTCTCGCGTTCGAGCTGCGCGTAAAATGCGCCCTTGTCTTCTTCAGTGCTTCCGGAGTGTGGGCTGTGCACGTTTATCATACTGAAGTTGAAGAATCGGCCCTTGATCCTCAACCTGCACATTCATTCGTCGATCGGCCACCAACTGATCACGCGCCTCTGCATATCACCCATCACGATGAAACTGTTCCCAGCTCGCGTGAGTTGCCGCAGCTCTGGTAGATGGTATGATTACCTCTAAACGTTCGCACCACGGGAATACTTTAAAAATCCCAGGAGAAATCCGAAGTAAAATTTCTGAAGGAACACTTGGAGAAATTTCTGTAGGATTTTCTTATAAAATGCTTGGGAGGAACTTCAGAACAAATTCCTGGAGCAACTTCTAATGTTAAGCCTAAAACAATCCGAATAAACCTTGGAAATATAGTGAAACAATTCGGAACAAATGGAATTCCTGAAAAATGTCTGAGTTATTTTTGAAGAATTTTTGAAAAGTCCTCAGGAGAAGGTTTAAAAACCCTGAAGAAATTTCTGAATAAAATTTATAAAGCAAAAAATGCACGATTTTCAAAAATAGGTCTTTGTAAAATTCCTATAGTAATTCTTGGTGATGTTTGAAAGGATCCGTGAATGCATTTGTGCTGGGATTCCTAAACAAATTTTCAAAGTTTTTTTTTTTAAGATTTACTGAAAAAATACCCGAAAGAAGGTGAAGTGTTTATCAGGTATCAGTACGTCGGCTCTAGAGGCACGTTCTCCTCCATTCGGGTAATTTGTGCCATCGCCAAGAACACGAGCCTATTCATCATTTACCTGACGGAGAAGGGAAGGAAAAAGGATAGGACACGGGAAAGGACAGGTAAGGGAATAGGATCGTCATACTCGCAAAAGCGGAGCTCAATGGGTTCACATAGCGTCCTGAAAAGGACACTGTAATAACGCATAAGTGTACCACAATAGGTTCAAACAGCGCCCTGAGAAGGGCACTGTGATAACGCATAAAGCGTAAAGAGAGCCTAAAGATCTTTACCACAGCGGGTCAAGAACAACAGAACGTCCTGAAGATTCAGGTTTCTGAAGTCAGTTTCACTTAATAAGTGTTTCTCGAGTACTCGGAAACGCAATTGCGCAAAAACTGGACAGTTACATATTAAATGATACGAAGTTCCATAATCGGATTCACAGCTATCACAGGCAAATGAATCAGCTTGCTGAATATTTGCCATGTTATAACTGAGTCGGCAGTGGCCAGTCAATGCTTTGACCAGCATGCGGCAATTCTGCTTTGACTGATTTGTTAGATACTTTGCCACCCCTAGAGATTGCTCAGTACAATACCATTTGGTTTGACGACATGACTCCAAACTATTCCAGAATTGTTTGTGCTGAGTGGCAGCCAAGGTGTCAATCTGAAGCTTTACCCAACACTTCGATATCGGAATAGCTGGCTCAGGGCCAATGAGGTCATGTGATGCTCCAGTGCGAGCTAACTCATCAGCCAATTCATTTCCTGCGATGGAAGCAAGTGCTTTAATAGCAGCCTGGCTACCTGAACAGAAGTATATTACTTTGCCCATTACGTGCTGCTGAAGTGCTGATTGCACTCCGCACATAAGAGCAAAGATTTGGGCCTGAAAAACGGTGCAGTGTCTACCAAGTGAATAAGACTGATACAGCCTTAGCTCACGAGAATAAACACCAGCTCCTGCTCGACCTTCGAGAAGGGAGCCATCAGTGTAACATACGATGCCGTCTGAAATACTTCTTTCTAGATAACCAGATGTCCACTCTCCCCGGGAAGGGAATTTCGTGGAAAATGTCCTATATGGAAAATTACAAGCAATTGTAAGATCACTTGGAGCAAGGACAACTTTGTCCCAATTCACCAAAAGTGGAAACAACGAGGTGTGTTGATGTGCGGTTCACAGGAGTTTCCTCTAGTAGACCGAGTACCCGTAACCGGTGGCACAAATGTCCCAAATGGAGGATAACGTGCCTCTGGAGCCGGCCTTCTGATACCCGTAACCGGTAAGTGCAAGAAAGGGCTTCTTGTTTGAGATGAATGTGTAGTGGGGCAACGTCAAAGAGAACTTCTAGCGCTGCCGTAGGAGTTGAAGAGAACGCTCCAAACATCGCCATTAAGCACATCCTTTGGAGATGGCCTAATTTTGATTGGACCGTTCTCACTTCACCCTTTTGCCACCACACAAGACATCCATAAGGCAATATTGGCCGAACAACAGTTGTGTAAATCCATTTGATATACTTGGGTTTCAGACCCCAAGTTGTACCAAAAGTACGCCGGCATTGCCCGAAGGCCATACAAGCTTTCTTGATTCTGAACTCAATGTGAGGTGTCCAGGAAAGCTTGGAATCAAGAATGACTCCAACGTACTTAACCTGTTCAGTCACATCGATTTCAGAATCAAAGAGACGCAAAGGTCGAACGCCATTACGGTTTCGCCTTTCCGTGAAAAGAACAATAGATGTTTTACTCGGATTAACCGAAAGGCCATATTGGCGACACCAACCCTCAACTACTTGAAGGGCGCTTTGCATCAGGTCGAAAAAAGTGCTGATGCAAATACCGACTAACAACAACAGGTAGTCGTCGGCAAAACCATAAGTAGGAAAACCGCTATTATTGAGTTGCCTATCTGCGTATCTGCTACGAGATTCCACAAAGCGGTAATAAGATTCCCCCTTGAAGTCATCCACAAACACTCAATTTCCTAATCCCTGCTAGACGCAATGTCGAGAAGAGATATCGGTTTTTGAGCTTTTTGATGAATCCAATAGGAAATTATTGCAGATATACTATGACTCCGTGTGGCTTTCAATATAACATCGAAAGGCACATTGTCAAAGGCACCCTTGATATCTAAGAAAACACCCAGACAAGACTGCTTTTGAGCGAATGCTTTCTCGATATCGTAAACAACCTTGTGTAAAAGAGTCACAGTGGACTTACCAGATTGGTAGGCATGTTGGTTCACATGAAGAGGCACGTTGGCCAGATGAACATCACGGATGTGATGATCCACAATGCGTTCTAAGCATTTCAGAAGAAAAGAGGTCTGAAACTCTTTGCTTCTTCATATGACACAAAACCCACTATCGGAATAAACTTCACAGTAATATCCCGCCAAGATTTGGGAATATACCCTGTAGCAAAACTGCAAACAAGTATTTTTTCAGAACATGTTTGAAATAATCAAATCCCTTCCGAAGCAAAATAGGATAAATCCCATCTGTCCCAGGGGGTTTGAAAGGAGCAAAGCTATTAAGTGCCCACTCATTCGATTCTATAGTTACAATACTCCGAGCCGAGGCCAGGGAATCATAACTACAAGAAAAGACATCAAGTTTATCCGAAGATGTAATATCCACACATCCAGGGAAGTGTGTACTGAACAAGCATTCCAGAACTTCCTCATGAGAGTAAGTCAGATCGCCATTTGGCAAACGAAGTTCGTTCACTCGGAAATCCTTAGATTTCGCAAGGATGTTGTTCAACCGACTGACTTCACTCAAACTGGAAACATTTGTACACAGGTTTTTCCAGCCGGATCGTTCAGCAGACCGGAGAGCTTTCCTGTAGGCCTTGCGAGCCGACCTGAAGCCTCCGAACCGAACCAGCCGAACATCGTCTGTTCCAACTCTTTCTACATTGTTTCCTGAGTTTCACCAGATCAGAGTTCCACAGATCAGGGGTTCCTCTTGTGATCTTCACAGACCGTAGAGGGCATGCTTCTTCAAGCTCTAGGAATGGGAGATCATCGGCGTACTCGCGCGATCCTGCACCTTGTCTGCCTGAGGGCTATGCAGCGGATGCAGAGAGTACGAACTGAGGGAGATTGAAATGAATCACACCAACATTAATGTATTTTTTTTACACTAGCTTTAAATCTATCGCTGCCAACATTAAAATTTGAATCGAAAATCGAAATCCCTTAGCATATGTAAGTAACCTGAAGACTAAGCAATGATCAGAGCAAATATTGTTATACATATCTTGATCATTTTTTACCCAAACCGTAAATACATTCCCAGCTGGGAAACGCATTAGGATGGGTAATTGAGTTACAAAAATATGTAAATGTTAAATAATGGCATTGATTTTACGGTACCGTCGTGCGGGGTTACTTTTGAAATGCGGGGCTACTTTGGACACTTTCGAATATGGATTTTTTGAATTCGAAATATGGTTCAAATCTGTTTGATGTCTTTGGGACTATTACGAAGCAATAGTTTTCCCTCCATTTGGTTGAAATTATTTTTCAAACAGACCGTTTATTGCTTGGCAGGACGCGAAAATACATCGAATAAATCAATAAAATATACATAACGTATCAGAACATTTGGTCTGTAAGCATTGTTTCTACAGTTCATAAATTTCAAAGGGTTGATCAATTCATTCAAAATATATCAACGTAGCATATACAATCGAATATTTGTATCGTTATACATTATAAATGACCATTTCACCCAAATAAAGGATTGATGGTCCTTTTTTTCAGGCTATTTATATAGCAATATCACGCTGCTCATAATACCAAAGGTAGCACGGAACCATCTTCAAACGCATAAATTTATCGAAATCATGTCTGATATGGTATACTACAGTATTCGTACAAAGTAGTTTTCTAAATAAACCTGGAATTTGAAATGCAATTTTGTTTTAGATAAAAATGTCCAAAGTAGCCCCATCTGGTTCTATATGAGATGTGTCCGATTGCTGTATGAACAACTTTTTTGTTTATTGATGGATTTAGTTCAAATTTTGCATACATCCTACATACATACTCACAATTATTATGTGTAAAAATTGTGGAAATCCATTCACTACTCTGGGAGTTATAATGTCATAAAGTTGAAAAATCATGAAAAAGTGTAAAAAGAAGCCCCGCACGACGGTACAAAATTTTCTTCATCGGCCAAGGATGGACGTAAAAAGAGGTTAAAGTGTAATATAATTGGGTATAACAGTTTAATTGGTAAGCATCGGTTGGGGACAATGAGATGTATAAAGTGAATATTTTGGCTAAAATATGTACTTTAGTTTCCTAATCCGACGTGAATTCTATGGGTGCGTGAAAATTACTCTTACAGATTTTTCAGGAAACATGATCGCGCGCATCATTTCGTCTTTATTAGTCAGATGAGACCATCCACTTGCTTCTTAAATCCGGGGGTGAGAAAATCAAATTGAACCTCGTCAATTTGATTGCTCTTCATTCTCGATCCAGATCGTTCGATCGTTTCGCATGTCATAAAAGGATGCATTTCGTTTGGCGGTTTGGTTTTCTCGTTCGGCTCTAATGAAACGAGTCATCCCGCAGGAATGTCAAATATTTTTTCCTGAGTAGATCGTAAAACCCTGGAAAACGACCTCGCGGTTAATGGCTACCTGCGAACAATTTGTGTTGATGGTCCGTGGACAGCGGCTACCGTTCTCCGGCGCTGGTGAAGGTAAGAAGAGCTCTTCAAATGAGTTTCGAGAAACGCGTACCTAGCTAAATTACCGAGAAAAGTGTCTTCATTAAGCGGGGTCTTAGCGCGATTGTGTGGTAGTTGAGGTCATGCGAAGCACTTTCCGTACCGGTTGTGGAGATTAAAGTTCATCATTTATCGGTGTCAAACGGAAAGTTAGAAACCGTTTCTAGCAGTGATATATCGTTTCTTTACTTGTAAAAATTTACTTAATAGATAAATTTTGATTCCATCAACACCTTGGCATTCATTAAAACAGTTGAAACCGTGGGATGAAAAAACATTTTTACGCTTTCCTTGTTGGTTCAACGGCCGCACATGCATGTCAAAGTTTATTAACTAGAAAAAAGTGCTTTAGCTGAACTTACTCAACAGCAAAAAATAGTAATTGAGCACAAGTAAATATAAAAGCAATAAATATACCATCATAAAGATAACCTAACAAACAACAAAGCAAAACATCATAAAATTTGCGCAATATTTTACGCAAGAGTAATTAAGCAAACAAGCAATCGCATTTCCCCACTTGAGCCATCAACACCAACAGCTCATCGCACTAATTGCTGCAGTTCCTCCCATTTCGCGTCTGAAAGTGCAATAAAAAGTGAAATGCGCACCAGCAAGCTGCCAAATTGCGTCTTTGGTGGTCCTCCCCCAATTGCTGGCTGCATTCCGCTCACAAATATGGCTCTTCCCAAAAAGTTCGACACCACTCCTAAACACAATGGCTTGTTAAATCATCAAATGCAAAGAACCAAACAACCCTAAAGAAAAAAACCCAGGTTAATCCACCTAGTGGTGATAGTGCCTTTCTCGTCGAATATGTACTCAACATTTTTTCCGGCCATAAGCCGAAGTGTTCCTGAATCCTGAGAATACTCTAGAACGGTAATTTGACAAGATCGCTTAAATTTTTATCAAGATTTTGTTCTTTTACACATATTAATCGCTTACATCGATTTTGTTCACCTGCGTAATTTCAGCAATGGATCCAACCCTGATTCTGCAACACTGCCGGTAATCTTAAGTGTGGTCAGAGACTATTTTCTTGCTGCCCGTGTAACTGGTTAACGAAAATTTTTGATGATTTGATGTTTCGCATGCATGGGTTTGGTTTTGTTTTTTAATTGGTCACTTCCGACGGGACACCTGGAACCGGTTCCGGAACACAACCGGTTTAGATACGGTATGAAACTGTTTTCTTGCTTACCGTTCATCTGGTTATCGAAAAACCCCGCTCTTCCATGTGTCACATGCATGGGCTTGGTTTACTTTTTTAATTGACCACTTCCAGCGGGACAGCTGGAACCGGTTCCGGAACTTACCGTTCATCTGGTTATCGAAAAAGCCGCTCTTTGATGTGTCGCATGCCTGGGTTTGGTTCACTTTTTTAATTGGCCACTTCCGGCAGGACATCCGGAACCGGTTCCGGAATACTACTGGTTCATACATGGTCTGAAACTATTTTCCTGCTTACCGTTCATCTGGTTATCGAAAAAGCCGCTGTTTGATGCGTCGCTTGCCTGGGTTTGGTTCACTTTTTTAATTGGCCAATTCCGGCAGGACATCCGGAACCGGTTCCGGAACACTACCGGTTCAAACTAGGTTTGAAACTATGTTTCTCCTTACCGTTCTTCTGGTTATCGAAAAAGCCGCTCTTTGATGTGTCGCATGCCTGGGTTTGGATCACTTTTTTAATTGGCCACTTCCGGCAGGACATCCGGAACCGGTTCCGGAATACTACCGGTTCAAACATGGTCTGAAACTATTTTCCTGCTTACCGTTCATTTGGTTATCGAAAAAGCCGCTGTTTGATGTGTCACATGCCTGGGTTTGGTTCACTTTTTTAATTGCCCAATTCCGGCAGGACATCTGGAACCGGTTCCGGAATACTACCAGTTCAAACGAGGTTTGAAACTATTTTGCTGCTTACCGTTCATCTGGTTATCGAAAAAGCCGCTCTTTGATGTGTCGCATGCCTGGGTTTGGTTCACTTTTTTAATTGGCCACTTCCGGTAGGACATCCGGAACCGGTTCTGGAACACAATCGGTTCAAACATGGTCTGAAACTATTTTCCTGCTTACCGTTCATCTGGTTATCGAAAAAGCCGCTCTTTGATGTGTCGCATGCCTGGGTTTGGTACACATTTTTAATTGGCCACTTCCGGCAGGACATCCGGAACCGGTTCCGGAATAATACCGGTTCAAACATGGTCTGAAACTATTTTCCTGCTTACCATTCAACTGGTTATCGAAAAATCCGCTATTTGACGTGTCGCATGCATGGGTTAGGTTCACTTTCTTATTTGGCCACTTCCGGCGGGACACCCAGCGCCGGTTCCGGAACACAACCGGTTCAGATATAGTCAGAGACTATTTTCCTTCATCCCGTTCATCAGATAATCGAAAATGCCGTGGTTTGATGGGTCGCATGCATGGGTTTGTTGCATTTTCATATCTGGCCCCTTCCTGGGGTACCGGTTCGGAACACCTAAATGGCCATAACTCCGGAACGGCTGGACCGATCCGAACCATTTGCAATAGGAAACAATGGGGCCAGATTCCGCGTCGAATGAACCGTCGGTCATTAAAATCGGTTGAGGTTTACTGCCAAAAAGTGATGTGAGTTTTTTTTTGTACACATACACACATACACACATACACACACACACACAGACATCGCCTCAATTCGTCGAGCTGAGTCGATTAGTATATAAGACTTGACCCCTCCGGAGGCTCTATCAAATTTTCATTTTTGGAGTGAACATATAGCCTTTCGGTACACCTTGGTGTACGAGAAAGGCAAAAACCGAACCGAAATGAACGAGTGCGCTATAAAACGTACTTATTATAACTCCTGGTGGCAAACCAAAACGGCCAACCGACGACGGCGGCGCAATAACAGCGGAAAGCAATTTGCTGGCTGCCGAAATACACTCTCCCCGGGTCCCACTTCGTTGCAGTACATTTAGCCTCTTTCTCTTTCTCGCTCTCTCTCACACACACACGCTTTCCCACTTGAAAGTGCATTAAAATTTCAAACACATTTTATCAATAATTTTAAAACTTCATCGGCCCCGTCCTCTGGTTTCCGCAGCGCGCTATACCTACTCGGAGTGCGAGAACAGCTATTGTCGACTTTGGTGATTGTCTTTTCTTGGTTTTTGGGAATAAGGGAGAGCCGGTGTCAGTTGAACGTGTGAAGTTATGTATTTAAAAAGTAAGTGCAAGATATGGAGCACCTGTTGAAGCACGATCAACACGTTGTCTAGAGGTTTGTTTGATTCATAAAGTAAAAAACATCAATAACATAGTCAGTTTATAGATTTATTCCTGCAGAGATTCCTCTGAAAATTACTACACGGACTCGGCCAGGAATTCCTCTAGAGATTCCTCCAGGAGTTCTAGCAAATCCTCCAGGAATTCCTCCAGAAATTTTCCCTAGGGATTGCTCCAAGAATCCAGATATGCTTTTTTTCCAGGCTTCCCTTCAGGTATTCCTTTAGGAATACCTCCAAGAGTTGCTCCAGGGATTTGTATAGGGATTCTTCCAGGATTTCTTTCAGGAACACCTCCAGGAATTACGCTAGGAAGTCCTTTGGTAATTCCTCCAGGAATTTCTTCAGAAATTACTACGTCAATTTCTCCTGGAAATTCTCCTTTAGGATTCCTTTAAAAATTCTTTCTACCCGGAATTAGTCCAGGAATTATTCCAGGAGCTCTTTCTGAAATTCCTCCAAGAGTTTCTCCAGGCATTCCTGCAGGGACTCCTCCAGGAATTCCACTTAGAATTCCTCCAAAAATTATCCCAGGTATTTCTTCAGGATACCTATTTTTCCAAGGATTCCTCCAAGAATTCCTTTACAGGTTCTTCAAGGAACTCATTCAGGGACTTTTCCAGGAATAGTTCCACGAAGCTTCTCCAACAATGCCTCTAGGGATTTCTCCAGGAATTTCTCCTGGGATTCTGCCAGGAATTTGCTCAGAAGTTCCTTTAGGGATTCTTCCTGAGGTTGCTCCAGAATTTGCTTCAGGGAATCCTCCAGGAGTACCTCCAGGTATTTTTCCAAGAACTCCCTCCAGAGATTCTCCAAGAATTTCTCTCGAAATTTCTCAAAAGGTTTCTTCAGAAATTTCTCCAGAGATTCCTCTAGGGAATCCTGCTGCAATTCATTCAGGGATTCTCACAGGATTTCTCCCACGGTTTGCTCCAGGAATTAATCCAGGAACTCCTCCAGGGAGTCCTCCAGGGTTTCCTTCAAGTATTCCTGCAAGAATTCCTTTAGAAATTCCTCCACGGATTCATCTAGGAATTCCTCCAGGGATTCCTCTAGGAAGTCATCTAAGGAATCTTCCGGGAATTCCTTCAGAGATCTCTCCCAGAATTCTTCTAGAGATTCCACCAGGAA
This sequence comes from Aedes albopictus, assembly GCF_035046485.1. NCBI lineage: Eukaryota > Metazoa > Arthropoda > Insecta > Diptera > Culicidae > Aedes > Aedes albopictus. The sequence goes on along the minus strand of NC_085136.1, from coordinate 237,295,518 downwards.
TTCAATTAGAAATTCTTGCAGGGATTAACTCCAGGCATTCGTTCAGTAATTTCTGCGATTCCCAAGGATTACTCCAAAACTTCCTGTAACGATTTATCCAGGTATTCCTCCTGGTGTACGTTCAGAAATTCCTCCAACAATGTCTCCAGGAAATCCGCCGGGAATTTGTCCAGAAGTTGTCCAGAGGTTCCTCCAGAAATTACTTCAGGGAATCCTTCAGGAATTCCGCCAAGGATTTTTTCAAGAATTCGCCCAGAGATTCTCCAAGAATTTCTCCAGAAATTTCTCTAAGGATTCCTCCAGGAATTTCTCAAAAGGTTTCGCCTGAAATTTCTCCAGGGATTTCTCTTGGAATTTCTGCAGGAATTTCTTTAGGGTTTTTCTTTTGAAAACCCTCCACACGGATTTAGAGTGTGCGGTAGTTCGGCAGCAGCAAAGTTTCGCGCGCTCGCTTTGATAGATTTTTGCGTTTTTTTTTTTCTCTTCTCTCTGCGGGGCTCCGACGACGGGACGAGTGTGCGCGCGCCGTGGTTCGAGTCGGTTCCGAATTTTTCGCTTCCCTTCGGCGCTAGTTTCCAATACACTTTTAGTTGATAATAGATGTTTTCTTTCATTTTTTACATTTACACAAAAGAGTGCAAAATGTTACTTCGGGTTCGCCGGTCGAGAAAAAATCCGGGCGCCGACAAGTGAGTCGCGTTCAGTGTATTTCTGTGTGGAATAGACTAAAGGTTTCTGCTCCCTAGTGGAGTGGAGACGCGCGATAGAATTTTCTTTTTGGCTAGTTCTTACGTCGAAAAGTGGTCGGTTGTTAACGGCGGTTTGTGTATATTGATCCATTGTCAAATCATATCACCAACCATAGGTGACTCCCGGACTGACAATGTACCTTACCCTACTAACAAAAATTCCTTCCTGAGACAAACGTGGAGATGCAGCGATTCGCGGTCTTTTTAACAACGTTTGTCTTACTAACATTCCCTTCCATCCTCGATGACCGTAAGGACGTGGCCGGCGCCGTTATTGACCTTATTAAAGTTGAGAGCTCTCGACCTGTGTACATTGAGAATAGTAAGCTAGTCCCAAGCCCTATTCATTGGTTCCTTGTGCAATTTCGATTGCTCTGGTCAATCACGGAGTAGCAACTACGAATTGTGCGGTCATCTATGCTCATGCTCATGCTCATGCTCAAACCCTCCACACGGATTTATCCAGGAATCCCTCCAGGGATTTCTTTAGGAATTTATCTAGGGATTGCTCCGGGAATTCTTTCAGAGGTCCTCCCAGAACTTCCTAAAGATTCCATCGCCCAACCCCCCTCCTTTGGCAACGCCAATGGAAGTCGATAGGAATCTGACCTGGGTGCAGGTCAAAGCTAAAGCGAGCAGCCTCCCAGGATGGAGATCTTTTACGTTGACCATATGCACCCCCAAAGGTGCTTAGGACACATCAGTGAGTTTCAGGGGTTATAGGATGTTTCAGGATGCTTTTAGGGCCATTTCTGGGGCGTTTCAAGGGGTTCCTAAGACATTAGGAAGGATTCAGAAGCGTTTTAGGTTTTTTTGGGGTTTCAGAGGTTCTATGATGTCTCAGGGGGACTTTTAGGGGTGCGACCGTTAGTTGAATTCGCTTGAATGAAACTTAAAAAGCGGTGGCTTTTGCGCCACTCTCGCGAACGAGAGACCACCGGTTCATTCCAAAGTTTGCCTGACTAACGACTCTTCACTCTTCACTCAAGGGCTTTCTCAAAACGGCCGCTGACTCGATTAATTCCCCTGTTTCCAGGGGTTACATGGTATTTAAAGAAGGGTTCAGAGGCGCTTAAGGAGGTTTCAAGGGCTTCTGTGGGTTTCAGGATGTTTCAGCAGGGCTTACAGAGGCTTCAAATACGTTTCAGGACATTTCAAGGGGTGACACGACAATTCAGGCTGTTTTAGAGGCGTTTTAAGGGGTTTCAGGATATTCAAGGCTGTTTCAGGTGGACTGAAACGGAAGTTTCAAGGAGTTACCAGACGTTTTAGGGATATTTCAGATCTGTTACAGAAGATTTTAGAGGGCTTCAAGGGGTTTTAGAGTGTTTCAGATGGGCTTTTAGAGGTTTTTCAAGACGTTCAGGTCGTTTCACGGAGTTATATGATGTTTCAGGGAGAAGAAGC